>NC_056727.1:317168271-317323271 GCF_019279795.1 Protopterus annectens | reverse complement strand
TATAAAGAAAAAAATATCAATTTCAACAATTGGCTAAGCTTCTGGTGTCATTCAAAGGGGATCAAGTGTCTGTCAGCCTATGATGAAATGCTCGACAAGCCATGCTGCTTCACTAGAGATGGCTTGCACCTGTCCCTTAGGCTTTCAAATACTGGCCAAGGCTCTTGCCACCCCCATAGTGCCTTTTTTAGGCAAGGCTCTAAAGACAAACCCACTGCCGTAAGTAGCACAAGTAACAAAAAACTGAGGGTAATGCTGCTCAATGCCAGAAGTCTAAACCTCAAAATGGACACACTCGAGGCACTCCTCAATATGGAGAAAATCGATATATGTGCAGTAACAGAAACCTGGTTTAAGGCTCCAGAGAGCACCCCAGCACTACTAGGCTACAACTCATACCATACATTTCGGCTACAAAACCCGGACCGAAATACAAAAGGCGGGGGTGTATCCATATTCATCAAGGATACCCACACCTCCAGGTTTGGGTAACAGCATGATGCTTCAGAGATCATCCACGTGCAACTAACAATGGGCAAAACTGCAATTCAAATTGTAGCTTGATACAGATCACTCACCATGTCCCAGGACCTCCATTCCGCATTTCTGGAAACACTGGGAAACATAAAGATCCTACCAAACACCCTGATATTTGGTGATTTCAACTACCCAAACATTAACTGGGAGAACTACTCAAGTACTAACCTCCTTGCCCAACATCTCCTAGAATTTATAAACTCAAATGCCCTGGATCAACTGGTCAACATCCCCACCAGAGGTGACAACATATTGGACATGGTCATCACCAACATGGGCGACCGGTGTTCCACACCGGAGGTCAACCCTTCGCTGGTTAGATCTGACCATAAACTAATCTCTCTGGATATCCACATTCTGCCCCCACCCCCGTCAAAGAAACCACCATGAAAAACTTTTCAAAAGCAAACTTCACGTTACTTAAGACCAAGGTGGAAAGTTTCAAAGCCCCCATGCTAAAGGATAATGCTGCCCAAGCTTCAAAATCCTTTACTAATGCACTCTACAGGCACCTACAAGAATGTATGGATTGTGCTATCCCAAGCAAAACCAAGACTCACTCCTCCAAGAAAAGGAAACCAGTCTGGTAGACCCCTGCCATAAACAAGCTATACAATAGAAGGAAGAAACTAGTACAGAAAAGAGTAAAATCCCAAGAAGGGAAGACATCCCTGATCAGTATCAGCAAGAAACTACGATCCCTCATAAAATCATCCAAGGCTAGCTTCGAAAGAAAAATTGCCAAGGACTACAAAGATAACCACAAGGCATTCTTTAGCTATGTCAAGAATCTAAGTGGCAATTCTCAGGTCTGCTCTGAGTTAGTGCAGAATGGCACAAAATACACTGAACTGACCAATATCGCCAACATTCTGGCAGACAGGTTCAGTGCAAACGTCACCCCCCTCTCACCCCCAAAAGGGCCCATAACCATACCAAAAGAATGTAGTGCCCCTGAAATCACAGACACTCAGGTTAAAACAGCCCTCTCCAAAACCAAAAACACAGCATCAATGGGACCAGATGGTGTCCCAGGCTGCTTCCTACATAAGCTCAAAGATGAGCTAACCCCACACCTAAACACACTGTTCAAACTCAACCTCTCCGCAGGCCACGTGCCCATAGAGTGGTACACAGCAAAAGATATTCCACTCCACCTAGGTGGAGCCACAACAGACCCTGGGAACCATCGCCCTATAAGCCTGACTAGCTTGGTCTGCAAGGCTATGGAGCGCATCATCATGGACCTCATTAACAGAGAAATTGGGAACCTCCAAACACTGGACTCTACCCAGTTCAGCTTTGTTAAGGGCAGATCATGCCTCCTAAACCTGGTGGACTTCTTTGAGACAGTTACCACAGCTATAGACAAGGGAAAGGTGGTCCACACAGCCTACCTAGACCTCACAAAGGCCTTCAACACCATTCCCCATTCTGGTATTATAGATAAGCTCACCAGCCTGAACATAAACCCCTACTTCCCACATGGTAAAAGTTGCGGGAGCTTGATCTGACTCTAAACCGGTTAAAAGTGGCATTCCGCAGGGCTCAGTCCTAGGACCCCTCCTGTTCAGCATAGACTTCTCAGAGGTACAGGCAAGCACAGGAGGTCTATGGCTGACAAAGTTTGCAGATGACTGCAAACTAGGGGCTATAATTGACTCTTCGGCTGACACAGGCATCCTCCAGCAGGGTCTCACTGAGACAGATACCTTGTGTCAAAACCATGGCCTCAAGCTAAATGCCAAAAAGTGCATAATCATCCTCTTTGGAAAAAACAAAGTACCCACAAACTACTATATAGGTGATAGCCCCCTAAATGTGGAAGACATAATAAGGGATCTGGGGACCCAAGTAGATAGTAATCTCTCCTTTGATAATCACATTGCCAAAGTGGTTAGAAAATCCTTCTAAGTGGCCCACCTAATCTCAAAAGGATTTGCATCCAGATCAAAAGAGGTCATTGTGCCCCTCTATGCATCACTCATCAGACCCATCATAGAGTACAATGCCCCATTTGGGATGTACCTTACAAGACACCTACAACAGCTGAAAAGACCACAAAAGTACCTCATCAAGAGGATCACTGGCTTCAAACAGATGCCCTATGCAGAAACTCCAGCTGTACTCGGTTGCATACTGCCTACTCAGAGGTGATCTATGCCTGACATACAAGGCCATGTCCAATCCAGAATTGATGGACACGTTCCACCTAAAGAAAACCATATCCCCTCAAGCCACACACTCTAGGGATCTAAACCTCACAACAGCAATAAATAGGATGTGCTGGAGGGACAGATTCTTGTCCCAGAGACTTCCCATGCTCTGGAACAAGATTCCAGTCTACATTAGGCAGAGCTCCTGGCTAACACTCTCCAAGAGAAACCTTGATGAGTGGATGGAAAATAGAAAGTTTACCCCGGGGATCACTTCAATGGCTCTGCTGGACAGAAGCACAGGGAACTAATCTAAAGGGGCAGCAAAAGCCAACACAATCCCGGCTAGGCTTATAAATGCCTTCGGGCAGATAGCCTAGTACCTACCTATGAACCTATGAACATATAAGAATGTTAACTTTTAAAGTGCAATTGCATGCAACCTTTCTATCATTTTCCTTCAGACATATCAGGTATGCATACTGCATACATAATGCATAGTCTACACATGTATAAAGGATTGTGTGTGATCAACCAACCATCATGCCGCAGCATTTCAGCATTGCTGAAAGATTATAGAAATACCTTTCTTACATATTTTGCATGTCAGCTACACTGATGGTGATTTGTAATGTTCATTATTATACTAACGGGTGTACTTTTTCTCATCAATTCCACTGCAGTATCTATGGTATAGATCACAGCACTAACATCCCACATGATGTGTTACATGCAGGTAGCCCATAAAATGACACAGTTCTAGTGCTACATGCATCCTACACATGGAATAGTGGTAATAGACGTGACAACAACCATAGATATTCATAGTTCCTGATTAGTGATGCCGATGTAACTAATCTGTTTCTCTTTCTAGAAAAGGTCAGAGAAGCATCTCATGACATATAACCAAGGTAACAGAGGACACTGAGGAGATATGTGTCATTATGTGCCATTATGCATGACCTATGTATCAACAGTTTGGGGAACTAGGGAGTGAACAGTCACCTTAATACCAAACTCAGCAATGTGCCTGCTGATGATGATGGCATTGATGATGACTGTTGTAGTAACAGCCCCAGAGGCATCATATCATCGAAAATGCAGCCATTATAATAGCCATGTAGGCTAACCAATCTGCTATCACATTAGCAGCAGTAAGAGTACCACATACGTACGGGTTCCGGCGTGTAGATCGCGAGACAAATACCCGCGAGCTACATCGCCGAAACCAGAAGGCCGCAGCACCGCTAAACCATAGAGCGGTGCTGCCGAAATGTAGATACGATGTGGAAAGCTATGGCGGTGGGAAAACACACAAAAGCAGACGGCCCCTAAAGCAAACACGCAGGCTGTCAACACATAGCGTACACGGCCGGCAAACACACGCTGATCGGGGCGATAAACGGCACAATGGTAGTGCTACAAAACTGTTGCAAAAGCAGATATTAAACAAGTACTTACTCTCACAGCCCCAGTTGTTCACGCAAACACAGCAAACAGTCCCCGAGAAGCAGGAAGTAAAATCCCCATCACGTAGAGTAATGCACAGCACACTTTACCCTGAGAAATGCTGCATAGAATAGCAGGTCATGTGTCAGGCTAAACCCTTAAAGGTACAGACAAAGCAGTGCCAGAGTCAATAGTCCACACACACTATAACCTAGGGAAACACCTGTTTGTGTACTAGTAGTAAGCATGTCACAGCAGGTGGTCTGTAGTATAGGACAAACCCAAATAACAGGCATGCCTGCAACAAACAGTACCTATCCTGCTAGAGCCCCTGAGTGCAGTGTTAAGTGTGAACATGCCAACCTGGTAAAGCATGACATACTAACCCAGTAGCAGGAGATATAGTAGCTGTAACCCATCTCCCACTCCACATTAGTGTAAGACATGCAGGTTTTGCTAAACACGTCAAGTTGTCCCTGTAACAGGAGTATAGACAAGTACGCAGTCCCATGTAGGAAGACAAGGGTGCAAGACAGAGGTACCTCCCTATGTAACATCTGCCACTTAAACAGACACCAGGCCCTATACCGTGATTGGCTAGCAGCAGCAGCAACAACTGGGAGTTAAAGGGGGCTGGCGCAGTACACACAGAACCTGTGCTGCAATTAGGCATCATGGACTCCAAACAGAGTACAAGCATATGGCAACCCCAGGGATGTGTTAACTGCAGACATTAAAACCATAGTGAAGAGGCAGTCAGAGACGGTTGGAGTGCACATAGCTGTACAGGGCCACTGTGACAGACAGAGTTAATACACACGGTATAAGACAAGGAGGTGTAAACCGAGTGACCTACTGTCTGGAAGGGACTTGCTCCAAGTTCAGTAGTATATCCCATACCAAGCTCCACCGGCTGTGATGGATTCTGAGAGACCATCTACAAGTGCTGCTACCATGCTGGAATGTATGTATCTGTATAGCCCCGGTCTGATTGGCAACAGATACAGCACAGTGCCCAGCCAACGTGGCAAACCCATGCTGGTGGTGGAGGGGTACCTCTACCATTTGGAATGTGAGACACCACCAAAATGGTACTGGGCATGTAGTGAGCGGAGAGTGAAGGCATGCAGAGGACGTGCCATCACTGTTTGCCAGGAAGAGGGTGAGGAATTGCTGAAATCACTGCCACACCAGCACGGCCTGGATGCAACAATGGCACAAGTGGCTACACTGCGAGCAGAACTGCGGCAGAGGGCGGTAACTGGTAATGAATTGCCAAGCTTGGTAATGCAGAGTGTGCTAGGCACAGCAGATGACAACGTACTGCAGGAGATGCCTTGTCGTGCAACCCTTCGAAGAAGCATCACCAGGGTACGGCAGCAGGCAAGGGCATCCATGGCTACACCGCCAGCAACACTTGCAGATATTGATGCCAGCCAGTATCCACTCCGTAGTGGCAGCTTCATCCTTCGTAGAAGGTTGGATATGGATGGTACTGCTTCCTTGGTAGTACTTACTACAACACAGAACCTGACTGACCTGTGCAGGTCCGACATCGTTCTTGGTGATGGCACTTTTCCCACACGGGCTGATATATGTCGCCAGCTATATACATTACATGGCTGTATTGGCACCCCCACCTCAATGAGGATTGTACCCCTGGTGTACTGTCTCATGACACGGAAGTCGGAGTCTGCATACACCACTTTGTGGGAGGTGCTGAGGGGTATGGCTGCAGAACAGGGATGCACTTTGTCGCCACAGTATATTATGATTGATTTTGAGAAGGCAGCAATTCGTGCCAGCCGGAAAGCATTCCCTAGGAGTATTCTGAAGGGATGCCTATTCCATTTTGCACAGATCATCTGGCGACAGATCCAGCATCACCACCTTGTCGCCCTCTATGGCACGGACACTGCTTTCTCCATTGTCATCCGCAAGCTGATAGCGTTGGCATTCCTACCTTTGGATGATGTTGTCCCTGCATTTCTGGACATTGTGGCTTCCTTACTGGAATGTGCTCAGCCGATTGGAGTATTTCTAGACCATCATTATGTCCGAGGCCGACCACGCAAGTATGCATCCCGCTGTTCAGTACAGACACGAATGCCATTGTCATACCCTATGCGGTTTTGGAATGTGTCCGATGTCTCTGAGATGGACTTCCCACGTACTAACAACCAGGTGGAGGCATGGCATCGTCGGCTGAAGGTATTACTGGGTTGCCCTACTGTACAGCTAGCTGACCTTCTGTGTGTTCTGCAGCAGGAGCAGAACCTGACGGATACCCAACGTGAATCTCTTCTGAGGGGGATGCCTGTAACACCACGTAGGAAGGCTATTGTAGTAAGGGAGCGTCGCCTAAAGCACATTTTACAACATAAGTGTGACTACACTAATGTGCAGGATTTCCTCCGTGCTGTGGCACATTTCTACAAATTATGATACTGTCTGGGTTTCGTATGCACCAAGCACAACACACATCACATTGCATATTCAATTAATAAAGGCTTTGCCCATAGCACACGGGTTCCATGGTACCACTTTCCTGCCCATGTGGCATGCTATCCCAGCAAGATTTTCCACTAACAATTGCACATGGTGGCTTCTAAGGGGGTGCACAGTGTATCACTGTGGTGGTTTGTATGTGCCTCCTGTGGTTAGGGTGTAGGGGTTCCCTCAATTTTGACAGGGAATTGTCCACAGTCCTTTGTCACTGCAATTAAATTGTCATCCTGCCATGTGTCCACATCCAGCTGTCTCACAGGTGGGTGTCGCACCGCCTAGGTGCCTGAATCCCATACGTACATTACTACTGCTATTCCAACTGCTCCATTCATCTCACTCAAACAATCCTGATAAACTGATGATTACTTAAATAATAAGTTCTCAAACTCAGGAAATCAGCAATAAAGGTGATCCTTCAGCTTCATTCACTGTCAGCCTACTACCCTTTAGGATCACCTTTCTAAAATCTATTATTACTGTAAGAACATTCACAGGTTGCTATCTGCCCTACAACATGCATTTCATTTGGTCATGAGACTGACAAAACCTTTCTTGATATAATTTAAAATACATGCACTGAACTTAACCTGGCAATGTTTTCAGTATTTTGCTTCTTGACTTGATAAAGCATTTGAAATCATCAGTCACCAGCTACTTCTAAGCAGACTCTTTGGCAATGCACTATCTGATTATACAACCCAGTGGCTTAGCAGTTAACAAGGTACATATAGGCTAATGTGTGATAGTAGCATTATTTGGATTTGTATCACTTTTCAATATGTCACGATCCCATGAACTTCTATGATCAAATGGATTCAGGCTGGTGATTTTTTTTAATTCAAGACAAACAGCAGAACGTGATAAAGTGAAACCCGCAAAAGAGACCAACAACTGTAGTCACAACGCCAAAACCTTTTAATGATAAAGTTTTCGGATACAATCCTTCATCAGTATAAAAAATCTAACATAGAACATATTTAAATATGTAACATAGCATAATCACATGATATCACACAGCCAATAGAAAAATAAAAACAATTAACAAACATTTCAAACACATTTGCTTAAATTTTAAAATAGGTTTTAAAGAGACCATTTTATTTATACCAGGAGAATGGTCAGCATTTAAACAAACAATCATTCATACTCTTTCATTTCCATTTGTTATTTAAATTACCACCCCTTTGGTCTTTAAAAGCCACATTTAAAACTTTAAAATTAAACACATGAGCATCACCATTATTTTTAAAGTGTTCAGCCAGAGCATTAGTCAAAACTCCCTTGTTCATCTCAGATTTATGTTCAAACATCCTTTCCTTCAATTTTCGAGTTGACTTCCCCACATAAAATGCTACACAGGCTTTGCAAGTAGCTAAATAAACAATATTACTTGTATTACAAGTAGCATAACATTTCATTCTATATTAATTTTTTGTAACAGGATGTGAAAAACATACATCCTTGTTTATATTTACACAATTTGAACAATTATAACAGGGTACAGTACCTTGCTTGCTTGATAATACTTTTACTGCTGAACAAAATCTTTATAGCAAAGCCGTCTCTTTAAATTGGGACAATTTTTATAAGAAAAACTAGGGAAAGTATTAATATAATGCAATAGTTCAGGTTGAGACAACTAAATGCAACAATTCCTTTTTATTATAGCTTCTATAGTCCTACTTGATCTACTAAAAATGGTCACATAAAATCATTTATTACTATAATGCTGAAGCATTATTTTATCTAGCTAGAGCTGCTCATTTACCTGCAGAACTTGGTCATATCTTTTGCAGTTCTAACATTTTGATAACTGATCATCTTATTAATGGGCACATTATCAACACCAACTATGCTGCCCTATATTATCTAGTAGATCCTGCAACTAGTGCTTGAATACATCCTTTTCCTTACCATGACAACTCTGCTGTGAACATAGGCTGAGATTATGCATACTGCCCTATATATCTGATTACCATGAGTATATCACTAATTCTGATGACATTCCTCACTGTCTTTAGAAGACTCTCCCTCACCACAATTCCCCACACATTTCTAGTCTGTTCTCCCCCTGAGTAGTAGACTTTGGACTCCAAGTCAAGTAGCTTTGCTGCACTGCCCTTCAACCTTTCCTCATAGATACGCAGGATGTCCTACCTCCTCCTTACCATCATGTCATCCACTTTCAAGCTGTTTTCTGTCAATGCACCTACATTCAGTATGACAATAGTTAGTTCATGTTTCACAGGCTGGTTATCCATCCAGCTTTTACGCAGCAGAGCTATCCCAGGTAATACAGACTAACAACTGGACACTGGACAACCAATAGTTTGACCTAAGGCTGCTGGGTTTTATGGCAGTCCCACATTGGCCAACAGAAGCATACAGACACCTTCAACCATTAGCATGGGTCCTTGGACTAGGTTGGTGTTGGCTGAGTCCTCAAACCACTTATCACCAGC
Organism: Protopterus annectens; assembly: GCF_019279795.1. Taxonomy (NCBI): domain Eukaryota; kingdom Metazoa; phylum Chordata; order Ceratodontiformes; family Protopteridae; genus Protopterus; species Protopterus annectens. Next base: position 317,314,159 of record NC_056727.1, on the reverse strand, counting down.
CTATATCCTGTCCATTTTGACAGCTCTTTAGTCAATGTGACCTAATCACCTACACCCAATTTTTATAATGTTGAGTGGTAGCTCTGACTTGGCATGCAGTTTGTGATACATGTTTTCCTATCTAGACCATACTGTGCACCGCACCTGATGCCTAAAGTTGTTGGTCTACATAACATTTCCCCAATAGGTATTGCCTAGACTTTTCCCACATCTTCATAAATTTTGGGTAAGTCTTTGAGGTGGAAACACCTATGGGAGGAACACCCCAAAGAGACAGAGGAGAACATGTGAACTCCACTCAGACACTGTCCAGAGGTTAGGCTCAAACCCTATAACTTGTGTTTGGGAAGCAAAGACCTTACCCATTATACCATATCAAGCTTATCCAAAGTATTTCTTACCAAATTGGAATGAAAATGTGAGAACTGAAACTAATGAATGAGGGCCTGACAGCCCCAGACTGGTAGAGGTGTGTACTCTCCACATCTGACCACACTAGTCTGCTCTGCTTTCAAGAATCTCTGCTGGACTGAGGATATCACAAAACAATCAGCACTGGGATGCTCAGTAAGCTGTTCTACTTATGTTTATTATTGTTATTATTTCATTGTCATTATTATTATTATCATCATCATCATCATCATCACCATCATCATCATCAATATTTGCAACATCACTGCCAGTTTTCTTCCAGCATTCTTTTGTATGTATTTATTGCAAAGTGCTTAGATAAATAAGAATAAATACTCTAATGAACCTCATAACTGAAGATGCATACCTACTCTTGTTGTTATCAAATTATCATTAATATAACAGTCTCCGCAAAACAGAAACATCACTGCAAAATGCTAGCAAAAAGCAAAATGCCTCCCAGTCAACCAGATAAGTGAACTTCACTTGGGTTCTCAACTAATCAGACTTCTTCACAAGCAAACACTTCCACCCTTGGCAGCCAAATGAATGCCCCCCCCCCCCCCAGCCTCATGAATTACATTTACTCTATCCCCTCTTTACAAGCTCCCAACATCAAAATTCATTGCATAGATCACCACATCTCAGTTCTCTGTCCCAAACTATGGGAATCTCTCCCCCTCCCATGTCAATCTTTCTTTACTTGTCATTACCGTTTCCCACCCATAGCTTTTAATTTATTTCAGTTGATCCCAGAGTTTATTAAATTCCACTATACCAAAGCTAATTTGTCAACCTTGCTATTTCTTGTATTTCTACATGCACCAAATGCATTTCTTATTGTTGATTTTATCTATTATGCTATTTCTTCTATTTCTACACATGTATTGTATGCATTTTTTATTGCAGATTGTATGTCTTTTAAGTTTTTTTTTTCATATTATGCACTGTATGTATTCCTCAAACTGTCTTTTGTACTAGTACAACATGGTATCTTTGGAGCTTTTCTCCCCAGGCCTCCTCTGAAAATGGGCCAGCTCAGGCTCAGTCGGACTCTCCTGGTAAACAAATGAAAATAAATAAATAAACAAATGCCTTCCTATTCAATATTCCAGACAGAATTCAAGGCTCACCTGAACAAAACAGCCAAATGCCAATACTGTGTCCCTGTAACCATTACATAATCCCTTCCCAATTTCTCACTGCCCCCTCTTAGCCATCCTTTCCTGTTCAAATAATTTCATATTACCCTGCCTAGTTATGCATTTGTCAAGTGCTTAGAGGTGTTTATAGATGTATACTTTTCAACTCTGTATAATAAAATGCTCTCCCTCTTGTTATACTTTGTGTAGTGCAATGCTCTATTGTCAATTGTAGCAATTTGTACTGCACTATCTGTAAACTGTTACATTGTATGTCTGTTTTTTGCAGTTTTGTCTGAGCTGAGACTGAAATCTGTCTGTTGTTATCAATGCTCTGCCCCTCTAACAAAGTTAAATAAATGAATACATGATAGTCATTTTTAAGTGCTAATTCCCCACTATCCTGTCCTTCCACCCCTAAATGTTCTGTCATTCTTCCTAGCTCCTTCGCACACACTCATTATCGTCCTCTGCCTGCTCTTTCCAGAATATTTAGCAAATATTAAAATAGTTTACCTGACATTCTTCTGCCTTATTTTTGTTTCATGGATATTTCTTCTAGCACCTGATTGCAACATTAACATTTGTGGCTATTATTCTAATATTCATTTTCTATTTACAGCTGATAATTTGCAATTTATTGTATACAGCAATGTCTACATTCAATGTACAATATGCATATCTTGTTTTTTCTTATATCATACATCATAAATGTTGTAGCAAAGATCCAATATTGCCAACACTGTATAGTGTATTTATGAATTCCTTGAGTTCTAGTTTAATGCTGTCATACAAACCTGTTTTCTTCACTGTCATAGTATTCATTGTTTATTCTTATATATGCATATTTCTGCTCTGTGGTAGCATTTATCTTGACTGTTCCTGATTTTAAAGAATGCCCCCAATCTTCCCTTATATTTTACCCTTTCCCTTATAATATTTCTCTACTAAATCACTAAGGATTTCAGCCAGACCTTAGTTTCATAATTATGTTTCTTCTGAAAATGTATGTTTTAAACTCATTTATTGGATTATCACTTGTGACACAGGAAAACTTATATTTGTATAAAAATAATCAAACCATATTGACAAGTTCGCATTTACAAACATTATACATCACATATATTGTTCTATACAATATAGTCACAGCAACATTACATAAATTCTTCAATTCCTGGCTTCTCTTAAACCTCATTCCTACTACAAAACATTTTTCTGTATGTATTGTTCCCATTATTTTATCTGTTGATTTACATTTTGATTTCCATTTTCTAGTAATTGATTTTTTGGCAGCCACCAGAATTAAATTTAACATGGCCTTTCTATGTCTAGACAATAGATCATGTATCCCACTTAAAAAAAAATAATTTTCTTAGTTACACGTATTTGCTCAGTATTGTTGATAGAGTACTTTGTAGGGAATTCTTAAAGTCTACCAGCTCATTACACTCAGAGAAGATATTCTCTCAGGTACCTGTTTCTTTCCCAGTACACCTCTAACATTTGCTATTGACCTGAGATAAAATGATTTTGAGTCTGCTTGGAGTATAAAAGTACCTGTGCAAACACATCCAAGCAAAAATCTTAAATCTTCTAGATTTTGTTGCATATTTGGGAGCCATACATATGTCACCCCGTTGTTGCTTTCTAAATTGCTTATCTAATCTCTCTTCACAAAGTTTTCTGACATCATCTGATTGATTCCTACAGTTGTGCAATATTTTGCATGTCCTACTGATTATTCCTTTTTAACAGCAGCTTCTGGTCTAAATTCAACAAAAACTCAACCAGTGCAGTATTCCCCTGTCCCATTTTCTTCGCCTATACTCTGATAACAATCCCTGATAGGGAAGGCAATTTCTTGCCTTCAATCCAGATGTCTTCTTTGCTTCTTCCCATTCTATAGTCTTTCCCTCACTAATTATTTGTTCCCAATACCATGGTTCCTTTGTTAGTTCCCCCAGTAAATTCCAGCCCCCTCTTGCCTATTTTTGGTACCCCTAATTGCAGTCATTACTATCTGCAGAAATGTCTTTCTTCATTCCCGTGATGGTTTAGTTCTTAATATTCTTTTGCTACTTTATGAATATGTTCTGCATGACTGTTGTTATTCTCCTTAAGGATCTGCATCCAAAATCCCACTCTTTCCTTATTTCTTCAATTGACTCCCTGCTTCATCGTCCCTTTCCAATCTGAATTGTGGCTTTTTGCATGTGTTATGTATAAGAGCTGACAAAAACACTAGCCAAACCAAGAAAACTTGATAAATCACACTAGCAGGGAATACAGCCAAACTGCAGATTTTTATTAGATGAGCACTTTAATTATTTAATAAATAACGTCTTCTGATAAAACCATGTTTAAAACAACAAGTGTAAATATGGAAGATTAAATCCTTTGACTAACAAGCCTCCACAAGCAACCAATCATATTATTACTCACCTGTTTAAAGAACCAAGCTAAAACTTGGTATCCATTCATTCAAAAATGTATTATCTTGTTAAAATATCTGCCTAAACATCATATACATTTTATTTAAAGATATTTATACATTAAAAATCAGGCTTTCGATATTTATCTAGCAAGGGCTTTTCATTTTAATATTGGTACTAAGAGTCATTTAAACCTTGCTATGCTCCTGCATTTAGTTTTAATTGCCAATATAGTTCCTTTCTTTCTAAACTAGTGTCCATGGTCTTCCTCTTTTATTTACAGCTATTTTGTCAAGTATAGTAAATTTGAAATCATGCCCTGGGTTGTCTTTCATATGTTTGTACAAGGTAGTCATGTCCTTTTCTTCTTAATATTTTCATAAATTCTTTCTTTTAACTTTCATTCAATTGTGCCTATGTGGAACCCAGGGCAAGATTGGCACAGGGCTACATAGACTACACCTGAGATTTCACAATTAAATTTTCCAGTTAGTCTGAAGGTATATAAATTAATCTGGGTTAATTCCCCTGTGCATATGTATTTACAATAAGAGCAATGTCTGGACTTGTGCATCCTCAACATATTTTGAATTGGTCTTGTACAGTCACTTGCTTCAAGGTTGCTCTTTATATTTTTTCCTTTCCTATATTCTATGATTGGTTTTCTCCTAGTTTTTCTCTAGCTCTTCCCAAACCCCTGCATCATTGGCCAGTTTTTATATAAAATCCATTTGATCAATTCACTATCCATAGTGTATGTAATGAGAAATGAATTCTTGAACTCTTTTGTGCTGTTGGTAACGTTTAGGGCAGGATTCTATACTATTACCATACTGGGGGCTTTGTATTTACACAATATAGAGGGAAAAAAATTCCTCTCTCCTTTATTAATGACCTCAAACATGAGGTCATTAATCCAAAAACAGGAACAACTGAAGAAAAAATCCACAAGACTACAAGCAAATAAACTCCATTGAAAGCAGCAAGTCCCAATAAAGGCAATCTCTAACCAACAAAGCATGGGAGCCCAAATTAATATTCCAAAGATTTATTCAACAGAAAACAGATAGTAGACTGAGTGCTTTTGTATCCCCAATAACAGGAAACTTCATCAGAATCTAAATACATCATTTCCTGCTGGGTTTAAATATTCCATCCTTCACACACATTGGATTAGGTGAAATTGCCTCATGAATAAAACATATACATTGTTTAGCCTCTCCTTTTAAGCACTTGTTTGAGTGTAATACATTCATCTAAGAATTTTTTTTCTGTTGTGACCATCCTGGCTGCTCGCATGGACTGTCCTTTTACCACAGCCTTTTTCTGTGTGGCCGGGTGTGTACTGGCAAAATGGAGGAAGATGATGGAGTAGCTAGGTTTTTGGTAAATGGTGGAAATATAAGTTTTAATGACTGTTTCCTTATTTATTAGAACATCTAAGTATGTAATCATGTGTTCCCCTTTTTCGTGAGTGAATTTTGAGTAATTTGTGGTGTTATTGATATAATCTATGAATTCTGGTATCTTTTTCTTTTAGTTTTTCCATATGATAAAGATGTCATCCAGGTAATGTGTGCAAAACCTGCATGACTCCATTATTTTGTTTTTAAATAGGTAATCAGTTTCCCAGTATATCATTACTGTATTGGCCAGTAATGAACCACAGGGGGGACCTATTACTACTCCTTTATTTTGCAGGTAATATTCCACCTCAAAGTAAATATAGTTATTTCTTACGACCATGTCAAGGAGTTCTTCATACAAATTCACCTTGTCCTGTGGAATGTTTTTGGTTGTAAAATATTCGGTAAACCATTGAATACCTAGGTTGTGAGGTATTACTGTGTATACGTCTATGGCTTTTATGGTTAAAAACACATATTTTTCACAGTACTCCAATTCATTCATTTTAGCCAGGAAGTCCCAAGAGTCTCGACATCTATGTTCATCCTTAGAAATGTATGATTTTAATTTCTTGTCAAGAAATTTTGCACAGGAATGTGTTACTGATCCTCAAACACATCTATGATCATGTGCATGGGGTATTTTGGATGTTTTTATGTATCTTTGGAATCCCAAAGATTGTTGGTGTTACGGGGCTTATGATGCTCAAGTAATTAAGGTCTTCTATGGTAATCTGTTGTTGTATGAATAAATCATTAAGTTGAATTCTAATTCCTTCATAAGATTTGTTTAATTCATTCAAGGATGATCTTTTTTATATGTATCTTCCATTAAAATTTGTTTCATCCTATTTATATAATCCCTTTTCTCCATGACCACCAGACCTCCTACTTTATCTGGTTTCATTATTCTTATGCTTGAGTTTCTCAATTCATTTAATTGAATGTGTTCATCCTTAGTTATGTTATACAGGCTTGTTCTTTGATGGTTATATCTAAACATATTTCTCATATCTAGTTCTCACATTTTCTCGTATAATTGCAACATCTGGTTGTTTGGGGGGTTGTAGGTGCTCAAGATCCTAAGACCTGTCATTGCTTCAGAGAGGTCCACTTATTGTTGTCTAATTTGCTCCTTCACTTTTCTAAAGATCCCACGTCAGTGCAAAAATATGTATTTGAGGGGCATAACTAGACACTTCAGCCAGTTTTTGAAACTAGGTGAAAACAAAAAAAAAATAGCTAATGGCACACACATTTGTGAAAACCTCCTCCCCCAGTACTACTTTTAAAGTAGTGGATGATATTACAATAAAGGAAACTACACATGTCCTAGGCCAAAACCTTGCTGCATCTTACTGGTGATTACTTTTTCACAAAATACTGTTTTCTCAAAAGTTCTGAAACAATTTCACAGTTTCAGTTTCTGTCATTAGTTCATCCAGTTTTTCCATAAATGTCTTTTACAGCAACAGGTAAAAGGTATACTTGAAAGCAGGTAGACCACATCCTCTGGCTTCCCATGACCATATCACAACACAATATCAAGTTAGACAGAATCCAAAACAAAATATTTATCCAGATAAGCTCCAAGAATTATTATGGTAAATGAATAAACATGGGAAGATTTATTTGTGTAAAGAACTGTATATTCTGATACAAAAGTTTAAAATACAACAATTTTTATACATTTTTTTTCTTGAGACGCCCATATAAGGTGCAATTAAACCTTAATTAATATAAATGAAATTAAAGTTTTGTAGCCCTAGCTTCTAATAAAGGTTTGGGACTATATAGGCTCAAAGTACATACAAAGAATTTTGACATAGTCTGCCAAGATTATTCATATTATTTCCACTGTTTATACGTTTTCTTCTCTGTTTTTGAACAGTGTCTGTTCTAAAGCTTGAGATTTTGTTCATGTGTCCTAGCTTTTAAGTACAAGTTTTCAAGTGTAAAAACTTTACACATCTCTCACTAGCCTAAATAATTAGTTCTGTTAATTTTGTTTTGGATTTCCAGGATAAAAAAGAGAGCACACAAGGCAACAACAATTCAGTAATTTATTCCAGGACAGTAAGCGCTTTCATGTCTCTATGGATGCTTCATCAGACTTTAATGAACAAACTACACAAAAATACTTCCTTTTATAGGTGCATCAGTTAATCAGAGGTCAAGTAACCACACTTCACATGTTTAAAGGTACATAGAAATGTACAAGTTAAAAACCTGCTAAACCATTTAAAATACAAACATATAGCATTATTTTATTAAAATTGACAAATTCATGAAAATATATCACTAAAAATATATATAAATAGAACTTCATCATTTAAAATATATACATGAAAGGAATCACTTAAGTCAAAACAATACAAAAACAGTTAATGCTTAAAAGATCTCTCATATAGAAAATGCTTTAACACTATTTTGTCATTGAGGCCATAGCCCTTGTCAGCCTGCATCCTAACAATCCATTTAATTTCATGCTGTTCTGTGTGAGCCCTAAAATTACCCAACCTACATGTCCTAGGGACTAACTCAAGCACTAAGAAAACAAATCTATGAATAGTGTTATCCTGTAAAATGTGCCTTGCTAACGCATTTCCCTCATCTTCTCTGTTAATAGCATAAATATGTTCTCTATGGCCTCAATGATAAAATAGTGTTGATGCACCTATAAAAGGAAGTATTTTTGTGTAGTTTATTCATTAAAGTCTGATGAAGCATCCATAGAGACGTGAAAGCGCTTACTGACCTGGAATAAATTACTGAATTGTCATTGCCTTGTGTGCTCTCTCTTTTTTATCCTGGACTTTCATTTTTATTAAGAGGAGCTTCATTTACCAGCCGCCTGTTTATCTATTTTGTTTTGGATTTACCTCGATTTCAAATGGAGCCAGTGAGCTGCTGAACTTTTTCCTTTTATGATACAGCAGTTTACACCAGGAACAGACACACATACACACACATATATCTATATTTATCTATGTATCTAGCTCTCTCTCTCTCTCTATATATATATATATATATATATATATATATATATATATACATATACATACACACACACACACACATAGATATAGATATATAGATATTTTGCCACTTGGCGTAATGGTTAAGGACTTTGCTTTCCATGCACATGTTACTGTTGAATCCTGATCTCCGGATAATGCCTATTTGGAGTTTGCATGTTCTTCTTGTCTCTCTGTGGGCTTCTTCCACCTCTGAAAAAAATACTGAGTGTTTCCATCTCAATGAATGGATCTGTGGGTAGCAGCACAGACTCCACATGGTGCTCTATAGGGGGAAGAGTTGCACAGACCAACCATATTGGGCATCTGCTGTGGTGTGCATCATCCTCAAGATCGGAGACTATGGATCACAGACTGCGTCATGGCAGGACTATCCACTTGATGGTGTAAAATATAGATCTAGGTGATTCAGTCATGGTGACTAATGTCGCCAAAAGGGGCATGTGTATTTGCCAGTGATAAGTGGGCTGAGGACCTGTCCTACTCTGACCTACACCAGGAACCCATGCTACTAGTCGGAGGGGGAGTATGTGTCCCTTTTGGCAAGTATGTGCTACCATAAAGCCCAGCAGCCCTGGTCAATAAACTACTGGCTAGTTGGTGTCCAGTTGCCCAGCCTGGGTTACCTGGGATAGCTCTGTTGAACAAAAGCTGTACATAAAACTAGTCAGCCTGCCAAACACAGACTACAAATTTCTACACTCATTGTAGATTCCCTGACAGGATGCAGCTTGTAAGTGGATGACATGATGGTATGGAGGAAGCTGGACATCCTGTATATCCAAGAGACAAGATGGAAGGGCAGTGTAGCAAAGACACTTGACTTGGGATCCAAAATCTACTACTCAGGAGGAGAACAGGCTAGAAATGGTATGGGAATTGTGATGAGGGAGAGGCTTCAGAAGGTAGTGAGGGGTATAATCAGAATTAGTGACAGACTCATGACAATCAGACTCCAGTGTAATGACAGGGTAGCATTTACAATCTCAGCCTTTGCCCCACAGCAGGGTTGTAATGGTGAGGAAAAGTGTGCATTCAGACAGCAGTTGTAGGACCTACTAGGTAAAGCAGGACAACATGAAGTGGTGTTGATAATGGGTGCCTGAATGCACATGGATGGGGAAACAGGAATAAAAAAGACCATTCTAGACTTCTGCCTGGAAAATGGCTTGATAGTAGCCAACACATGGTTCAGAAGGAGAGACAGTCCCAAGATCATATGCAAGAGTGAACAACATGCAACTCAGGTAGACTTCCTCCTAGTAAGGAAAGGGCAGTGGGGTAGAATCGGTGATTGCAAAGTGCTACCCAGTGAATCAGTCACACCACATCATAAACCACTGGTTGACACAATCAGCTGCAAGCAATGGTCAAAGAAAGCTCTAAGGTCAACAGAGACCTGGCTGAAGACCTGGAAGTTGACTGTAGAGAAAGTACAACAGTTCAAAGAATTGCTCAGGGCTCTAGCACCCCAAGAAGAGGAGGAAATAGGTACAGATGAAAAAGAATCGCAGCGCCTCAAAACAGCATGTGTGAGAACTACATAACATGTGGCTGAGCCAGGTATAGAAATAAGGTACATAATGAAAGCTGATGGTGGAATGCAGAAGTCCAGGAAGTCATCAAAAGAAAGGAGGAGTACAACAAAAAGTGGGAGACAGAAAAGCTGTGCCAGGCTAGGAAGGAACACTGGTTGGCTAACAAAGAAGCTAAGAAAGGAGTTGCAGTAGCAAAAAATAGGACATCGGAGGAGTCAATGAGCATCTGGAAAGTGACTCAGTAGGTGGCACAAAAAACTATATTAAGTTGCAAGACAAAGACAGAAAGATAAAGAAGATAGTCGGACACCCTTCATAATGGATGCCAGCAACAACCTGCTCACCAAAACACAGGACATCAAAGGCAGATGAAAGGAGTACTTCCAGCAGCTTCTGAATAAAGAAAACCCTACAGAAGCTGTACGTCCCCAGACACAGTCTACGGTGAGAGAAAAGGAGGAGCCCACCACCGAAGAAGTAAGAACAACACTAGAGAAAATGAAGTGAGAGAAACCAGCAGGCTCAGGCGAGGTTACAGCAGGTATGATAAAAATGCTGGGTAAGCAAGGGGAAAATTGCTCCTGAGGGTACTCATAGCAGTATGGAGAGAAAGACATATCCCAGATGACTGGAGAATAAGCATACTCGTGCAAGTGTACATGACATCCACAAGTGTGGGCAGTACAGAGGTGTCAAACTCCTGTCACATTACATGTAAGTTCTGGAAAGGGTGATTGATAAATGCATATACAGAGTAGTAGAAAGTAATATGTGAGATGAGCAGTTTGGAGTCAGATCAGCATACAACACAACTGACCCGATGTTTGCAGTGAGACAGATAAGAAGAAGCTAGAGATGAGGAAAGAGTCCATTTGGGCATTCCCAAACTTGGAAAAAGCATATAACAAGGTCCCAAGAAAGCTGATTTGGGCAGTACTGCAGTGGCTCAAAGTCCCAGAAACATTTGTAGACTTGGTGCAGGCTATGTACAATGACCCAATGACTCAAGTATGAGCAGTGTTCTTTCTCACAGAGGGGTTCCCAATGGGAGTGGGTGTACTCCAGTGTTCTGCTCTGAGCCCACTGCTGTTCTTACTGGTGATGGGCTACATAGCAAAGACGTCAGAGGGGACAGATCAGCAAAGTTTCTGTATGCAGATGACATTTCATTATAGGCGGAATCTGAGCAAGATCTTCAGCAAAGGATAGGGGAATGAAATGCAACACTGAAGGCACATGGGATGAAACTAAGTACAGATAAGACAGTGGCAATGGCAGCAAATTGGGGAAATAAGAAGCTGAGAATTGAGATAGAAAGGAAGATAGTGGAAAAGGTTAATAGCTTCAAGTATTTGGGAAGGGTGGTTGAGGAGAAGGGAAGTCTGAATGAAGAGGTCAAAACTAGAATCAGAGGGGCTGCAGCCAACTTGCACATAGTGTCAGGTGTAGTCTATGAGAAAAGAATGCCAAAGAAGCTGAAAAGTAAGGTGTACAAAACAGTGGTGTGACCAGTACTACCGTATGGTACAGAAACCTGGGCAGTAAAGGTAGATCAGATAAGAAAGCTAGAGGTGACGGAAATGACAGAAAGGTGGTAAGATGCACATTGTGGGACAGATGAAGAAATGAGGACATAGCAGAAGCTAAAGTAGCTGTAATTGCAGAAAAGATCAAAGAGAGCAGGTTACGGTGGTTCGGGCAGATGTGCAGAAAGCAGAAGACAATCTCGTGAAGAAGATTTGAGACAGACAGGAAGAAGGTAAGAGAAAACAAGGACATCCAGCAAAGAGGTGGATGGACTGTGTGAGAGAAGATATGCGATAGTCAGGTATGAGTGCCGAAGAAGGCAGGAGTGTGGCACTGAATCAAGAGAGATGGTGACAGGTAACATGACACCCCAACCTCATGTAGAAAATGGGAAAAGGGGGGGTTGATGATGATGACATATATATATATATATATATATATATATATATATATATATATATATATATATACACACACACACACACACACACACATATATATATATATATATATATATATATATATTTTTTTTTTTTTTTTTTTTTTTTTTTTTTGATGAAACAATGTTGCTTTTCATTCCCCAAGCTGGTGACATATCATAAATCCCACTAAATGCCCCATAGATTTTTTTTTGTTTGCTTTTTTTCAACAGACAGACTTTAGGCTAGCTAGTGTACAGTGACCTGACTCTCTCCTGGAGTTTCCATTGATGAATTACATCACTGTTTTTATCACTGTCGCAGGTGGTACATCATTAGACCCCTATTTTCTTCCCTTCCAGTTCCGATCAGTTGTTTCACTACCTCCATTTTAGAGATCACCAATCCAGTGCACCTCTTCTCTTGTTATCCTACTCTCCTTTTCGCACTGGCAACACTCACAGGTCCTACTTTGTGAAGGCAGTAGTGTAGTACATTACTGATTCAGCTTGCTCCAGGGCACTCACTTATTTGCTATTCCTTGTGTTTCTGTCAGGTTTCTTACTACTTATTTCATTCACAGACTTTCATAATTGTAGTTCTTTCTTACACCATCTATAGTTACCAACCTTATTTCCATATTTATATTAGCCTGCCTCACCACTGCCTTCTCTAACCCCAAACCTAAGCTTTGCTTGTTACCTGGTGTGCCATCAAGATAGCTTAGATTGGGAGGTACTTACACATGTCAAGCTTATCTTATTGATTTCCAGTTTGTTGAAGTTACACAGAAATGAAGGCATTTATATTTACAAAACATATCAAATCCAAAATCCATGCCAACTATCGTACGAATTGTATCTCTAAGACAGCTTAGCCACATATAAGCATTAATTATAATCACACAGAAATAGGGCTATATGAAAAAATATTCATAGTTTAAATAAATAAATGATAAAACTGAAATTGAACTCTAGGCCTTCCATAATACAAAATGGACAACAGTATCACATTTTTAATTTCTCCAAATCTTTTGGATTTCTAATACCATGACAGGAGTGGACCCCATTCCTAAGTCAAAGTATGATTAAAGTTCAAGAAATTAGTACTGTTTCAATTTTTGATGTCAGCCAGAAGTGTTCTATGCAGAACATGCAATGTGCCCAATAAAGATTCCTTCTGCAATTCATACAGAGTTACATGTATTGGTAACATATCTAAATATGTAGATTCTTTTTTATAAGACCTGTTGTTCCTACTACTATTGGAACTGTCTGGGTAGCTTTCTTCCACATTGTTCTCATTTCTGCCTGCAAATCCTGATATTTTATCACTTTGTGCCTCTCTGTAAGCAAGACACTGTAGTCACTGGGTGTGGTAATTTCAATTTTGTCTTCTTTTCATGGACCACTATATCTGCTTTTTTAGCATCTGTCTTTCGAACTGTTGGTAATGGGTGATCCCATGTGATGTAAACTTCTTCATTTCTATGATGCTTTGTGGCTCATGATTCTAGTGTTTTCAGCCACTTCAGTACCATAATGTGTGCACAGCCCTCAGTGCAACAGTCTTGCCACATTATTATGCCTTTCAGTATACAGTCCTTCTGCCATTAGTATGTCACATCCAGTAATGAGGTATGCGACTGTTTCCAATTCTGTTTTACAAAACCTACATTTGTCTGTTTCTCCCACATGTTTAATGGACTTTGTGAACCAACGTGTACACAGCCCACTATCTTGGGCCACCAATGTTAACCTTTCCTCTCTTGATTTGAATTCACCTCACTTTAACCATTCCTACATTCGATTCAGATCAACATGAGGTTCTTCCAGAAGTTTTCTATACTTGCAACTATATTTATGTATTATCCACATTTCTTGTCTTATCATCTGATCCTTCACCTTATATTCTTTCTTTTGTTTTTTTTTTTTTGGCACATTCAGCTGCTGCCTGTTTTTTATCTACTAGTTTGATTTCCATTCCTTCTTGATGCTGATATGCTTCTGCTAGACTAAGCAGGGAAGTCATCTTAGATATATTCTCCTCATGTTTCAAAACCTGCACTGTGTTTGGGTCTTGTGAGGTCAGCAGATATGTGTGCAGTCCCACATTTGCAGATCTATACATGCAATCAATTTCAAGGAGGCCCACACCTCCTTCAGGATGGGGAATATGTAATCTTGGTATGCACTGATGAATGATATGCACATGTATGAATGAAAACACTGATGGTATAGGCTGGTTTGGAATACATTATTCTCATTATGTGCACCACTTAATATCAAAAAATATTGTATCTGTTGTCCTGCTTCCTGGATGTGTTATGACCTCAGGTAGTTCCAGGTCACTTTGTTAACAAAAAGCATTCAGCTGAAATTGTTCTTCCACTTTGGATACCTTATATATGCCCAAAAATTAGTAAGGTGGAGTAGGACAGATTTCTATGAATAGAAACTGGGGGAAGGAGTCCTCTAATGTGAATAAGAAAATGTTCCCCTCAACCAAATAATTTTTATTTAAATAAGCAGGTTAAGAAGTAGTTATGTCATGCTTGTCAGTGATCAAGTTCCCTTTCTATTGGTTAACTGAATTCACACAGTAGGTGATGTTTCATATTTATGAAGTGCATTTATAGAAGCCTGCTGTATGAAATAACAAAGCACAATTATTCAGTAAAATATCATAGCTGATGAATGGTGCATTTCAGCTACCACCTATAGCAAAGACCAAAAAAAGAGCTTTTGCAGTAAAGCAAGTCTCAACCACAAGTCTCCCCCTCACATTTTTATACACACACAGACACAGACACAGACACACACACACACACACACACACACACACACACACACACACACACACACACACACACACACACACACACACACACACACACACACACACACACACACACACACACACACATATATATATATATTTGTCTACTTCAGTAGACTGACAGCCCACTTAACTGACAAGCAAAATATCAACACCAGAAGACCGACAGTACAGAATGCCAAAATGCCAGAATAGTGACATGGCATTTCACCAAGTTCTCCACATGCTGCAGTTGCCTAGCGGAGTCCAGGAAGTCTTGCTGGTAAATCTAAACGGTGAGATTGGGCTACAGTGAGGATCGGAATATAAGCCCTTTCCTCACTGTAGTGCAATCTCGGAGTTGGTATATATAAGTAGGGGGGGTGGGGGAGCACAGCCCCCCACATGAGTACAGTAGGGTATATTGTAGTTAGTGTAATTATTTGTTTTGTATAGGTTTAATTGTTTTATGTAGGTATTGGGTAGGTTAATGGGATGTGTAAGTTACGTGGGTAATGACATTATGGGATGTTGAGGTGTAGTGGAATGTGTGTGATTTGCAGGTACATTCTTGTTTATGTTTTAGTTGTGATAGTTTAGTTTATGTGTGTCATTTTGTGTAGTAGTGTGTAAGAATGCTTGGTGTGGTTTACGCTGATGTTTCTGTGTGTGTTTTTTGAGTCGGTGTTATGGTGTTCGGTAATGTGGACTGTCGGTATTGTGTGGTGTCAGCATTTTGGCTGTCGGGTTTGTGGTGTGTCAGTGTAGTGTAGGTGATCCATATATATATATATATATATATATATATATATATATATATATATATATTTTAGTCTTTGCACAACAGCGAGGAAAGGAGTCATTACTTATTAATGTACACAACAGTCTCACACAGATAGTAATCCTGCTGTACCTAAAATGTAAGCATTTGATCAGCAATGAATGGTGGTTTCAAGTATATTTGGGCATTTAGAACTTCATCAGTCTGTCCTCAGTTACCTATACAGAAACCTTCAAATCGCCATCATTATCTCTTTTCTCATTTCTACACGGGATTGGTTTTGTCATGTCAAGAGTTGTCATCTTTGTCTATTCAGACCCACTCTCCTACCTTCTTCATCAATCAAGCCTGATTGTTGCAAATCATCTTCTGCCTTCTTGGACATGTGACTGAACCACTGTCATTTGTTCTTGAACTTCCCTGCAATTCTGGTTACTTTGGCGTCTGCTCTGATGTCCTCATTTCTTTTTCTGTCCCACAGTGTGCATCCTACTACTCATCTCAGGCACTTCATTTCCATCACCTCAGGCTACTTCAGCTGCTCTGCCTCCACCACTCAATACCTCTGCCATACAGAACCACTGGCCGCATCCACCCACTGTTTCATACACCTTATGTTTCAGCTTCTTTGGCATTCTTCTGTCACATGCTACCCCTGATATTTTGTGTCAGTTGGCTGACTTACCTTTGCCTCTAGCTTTGCTCTCCTTATTCGCACTTCTCCTCAATCACACCTCTGAGATACTTGAAGCTGTTACCCTGTTCAACTATTTTACATTCTATCTCAATTTTCAGCTTCTTCTAATGTTTCCCATTTGCTGCCATGACCACTATCTTGCCTGTTCCATCTCATTTGCCATCAGTGTTGTATTCTAGTCCTCTATCAGTAGCTGAAGTTTCTGTTCAGAATCTGCTTATGATGCCACTTTGCCTGCATGCAGCAGCTTTATTTGTCTGCCCTCTACAACCTTTTTGCTAATGTAGTCCATCACTAGTATGAACAGCAGTGGGCTCAGTACTGAGCCCTGATACACACCCACTCCCACTGGGAACACCTCTATGAGTCCAAGCACTGTTCAGTCTTGTTCATTTGTTCCTAGCCTTTAGAATTTTGCTTTTTAATAACTATTGATGTGACTCCTTAACCCCCTTTGTTTTTGTAACCTTGATCATCCCATTTAACAATGTAATCGCTCCTCACCAGCTTTTACACTCACTCATCTAGATTTTAACACATTTTAACATTTTTGGATATCTATCAACATTTAACTCTTGATCTCTTTCTCTTCTTGAACGCCTGTCCCCACTCTTCTACTGATTGCTTATCCTAAACACATCCTTCACTGCCATCCCCCCTTTTTTTACTTTTTTCTTTTTTGATATCTGTTGTGTCATACACACCTAGACACCTAGTCTAGGCTGAATCTGTAATCAGTATACCTCAACTGTTTCTACTCACAAAGGTTCTACTATAATCTCCTTGTATGTTTTTCCATCACTAAATCTGTTTTTGGAACTTTTCTGCCCAGGCCGCCACTGAAAAGTGGTATTGTATGACCCAGTCAGACCTTCCCAGTAACTAAGTACAAACAATTAAATACTTAGTGCAGTCTCATATTTGATCTATAGTCTGCACCCATGCTGTTTTGGGAATCTGTCATTCTTCTTCTTTGGCTCCACCAATAGCTTGGTCTTCCTGATGTGATAAACTCATTACTACTTCCTTGAACTCCTGTCATTTTGTTTCATTCAATTTCTAGGTCTTCAGACTAGTTTCTGTTAACCTTACAGCTGTCTCTAACTACTGCTTGCATTTAATTGTGGCCAGCAGTAGTTTATGCTGGGGACTAACCATTTTATTGAGTCTGATTTTACAATCTCCAATTTTATATCAATGCCCTTTCTTTACTAGAAAATAGTCTACATGAGTTGCATGTTGGCCACTCTTGTACTTGAGGCCCTTTTCCTGACAGATGTACATCTTGAATGACTTCTCCATTTTTATTCCTGTTGTCCAACCCATATGTACTTGAACAATCCTAATATTCTGTTCTGTCTGTCCCAATATGAATATTTAGGTCCCCCATTACAAATATAACTCCTCTTGTACCACATTATCTAGGAGGACCTGCACTTCTGCCTTAATTTCCTCTTTCTCTCACTATCACAACCATATTATGGGGCATAGGATGAGATAATGAAGACTGCTTTATGTTTACACTGCAGTCTGATTGCCATGAGTCTGTCATTGATTCTCACAACATCCCTCACAGTCTTTAGCAGACTCCACCTACAATTTCCACATCATTTCTAGTCTGTCTTTTCTTTCTGCTGTAGACTCTGGAGTTCAAGCCAAGTGACTTTGCTACACTGCCCTTTCATCTTGTCACCTGGATACACAAGATATCCAGTCTCCTACTTATCAATATGTCATCCAGTTCCAAATAACATTTTGTAAGTGAATCTATATTCAACATAGCAATCCTTAATTCATTCTGGCAGTTTGGTTGGTTGATTTATGTCCAACTTTCATTCAACAGACCTATCCCAGGTAAACTAAATTGGGCAGGTAGACACAGCCAGTCAACAGCTTATTGATTCAGGGCTGTTGGGTTTTATTGTGGGTACACACTGGCCAATAGGGGTGGGAAGACTCCTTCCACAATCAACAACGGTCCGTGGCATAGATCAGAGTAGGCTGTGTCCACAACATAGTTGGCAACGGCAAATACTTATGACCCTTTTGATAATATTAGTCTATGTGACCAAATCACCTAAAGCCAATTTTTACAAATCTCAGTAGCTATATGTGATGTGGCAGTGTAAACATTGAAGAGAAATCTTCACAGAAATGTCAAAAATAAATACTTGTTTGAAATTAGACATGAGCTCTGACAGTCTGGAATACATAAATTGCGCTATCAAGCTGAAGCAGATACTCATAAATGTTTGTGTCCTTACAGGAGTTCAACACTCTCCACTGTGTTTACTTTCCAACAGTCTAGACTTAATTCTGAACTTAAAATGTGTCAGTTTGGCTTAGTGGCACAAACTACTAAACTAGATGTAAATGTAGAAGATTCAAAAAATCAGAAAAACTGATAAAGTTAGAGTCTGACTCTTTATTCAAGTACAACACATTGCAGCAAAAGGAAGCTGACACATGGAAGATAATGAGGCGTTGAGGAAATACATGGTGTGCATAGGCTGTTTAGTGGCAGGAACTAATACTCAATATATGGTGTGCATGGGCTGTTTAGTGGCAGGAACTAATACTCTTTGAGATTCAGAAACATAACTAGGACAACTGGCAACATTAACAATTCCCCAAACTGGCACCCCTGAAATCAAAGAAAAAGTAAAGCTTTTTCCAAACGTGAGCCCCTCCAGACAAAACTTATTTACTCATTTGCATGTTTCACAGTCTTGCCTTGCGTGATCAGTGTAGCCAGGTTGTCTGCAAAATTCTTCTGCAGGTTTACCAGCATAACATCTGGGTAAACAAAATTGACAAGCATAACTAAATGTTTAAGTTTAGAAAAACTGTACGTCAATCTGATTGGCATAAAGAGACTGAGAAACATGAATACAAATGATAATATTTTTTCTTCTTGGGTGCTAAGATTAAATGTTTCAGTAGGCGTTTTGTGGAGGTGTGCATTTCATATATGTGATTGTACCACAGCTCAGTATGAATAAACTAAAATCAGATACTATAATATAAATGTGTGTATGTGTATGTGTGTGCGGGCTCTGGCACATATGTTTGTTTCTTTCAACATACATGTAGGTGGAAAAAGAAATTACTGTTTTTACTGTTCTACATCATCATGACCTCTCAGCAAAAATCAGTTATACGCACAGACACAAGCACACATTATTACTGGCATATGCTTCTTCCATGAACCTTTTTCACTCTCTGCAAAGTTCACTTTTTGTTCCTTCCATCCTGTTTCCTTTACTCTGTGCTGCTGGCTGTTCTGTGGTTTTATGAAGAGGTGATATTTTCTTCTAAGCAAAGACAATGGTTACTCTGAAAATTAAAGGTACAAAAAACAGACTTACTTTTTTGACAAATAAAATTAGAAAGTTATTGTTCATTCCTTTTGCTGTAGTCATGACAAAAACTTTTGCTTTTCACATGCCAGAGGTCTCATACTTCTAAAACTGATTTATATAACTTTCAACCTTCAGTTTAAAGGAAACACTTTCTGATGGCTGATTGTCTCTCTCTCTGTTTCTCTCTTTCTCTCTCTACCTATCTTTCTCTATTTCATATATTATACATATCCTTACATATGCACACGTTACAATGTAGGCTCATTAATAGAGTAAGACATCTTTACACTTCTTCACAAGAGCACTGCCCCCACATTGATATTCACTGTACAATAATAAACAACACACTCCTCCCACAGAAGTGCCCCCTGCATTAATATAAACAGCATTGCAACAAGTGACACACATTTCTCCCACAACTGCAGTGCCCACTGCAATAATATACACAGTAAAGTAATAAGTGAAACACACGTCTCCACACCTGCAGTGCCTCTGCATTAATATGCACAGTACTGTAATAAGTGACACACACTTCTCCCACAACTGCAGTACCCCTGCACTAATATACACTGCACTGTAATAAGTCAGATTCACATTTCACACATATGCAGTGCCCTCTGCATTAACATACATAATATTCTAACAACTGACACACACTTCTCCCACAACCCCAGAGCCCTCTCCATTAATATACACAGTACTGTAATAAGTAACACATACTTCTCCTGCAACTGCAGTGCCCTCTGCATTAATATACACAGTGCTATAATAAATAACACATACTTCTCCTGCAACTGCAGTGCCCTCTGCATTAATATACACAGTGCTATAATAAATAACACATACTTCTCCTGCAACTGCAGTACTGTAATAAGGGACACACACTTCTCCTTCAACTCCAGTCCCCTCTCCATTAATATACACAGTACTGTAATAAGTAACACATACTTCTCCTGCAACTGCAATGCCCTCTGCATTAATATACACAGTGCTATAATAAGTAACACAAACTTCTCCTGCAACTGCAGTACTGTAATAAGGGGCACACACTTCTCCTTCAACTGCAGTCCCCTCTCCATTAATATACACAGTACTGTAATAAGTGACACATACTTCTCCCATAACTACAGTGCCCTCTGCATTAATATACACAGTGCTGTAACAACTGACACATACTTCTCCCACAACTGCACTGCCTTCTGCATTAATATACAAAGTATTGTAATAAGTGACACACACTTCTCCCACAAGTGTAGTGCCCTCTGCATTAATATACACAGTACTGTAATAAGTGACACACACTTCTCCCACAAGTGTAGTGCCCTCTGCATTAATATACACAGTATTGTAATAAGTGACACACACTTCTCCCACAAGTGTAGTGCCCTCTGCATTAATATACACAGTACTGTAATAAGTGACACACACTTCTCCCACAATTGCAGTGCCCCCTGCATTAATATACACACTGCTGTAATAAATGACACACAGTTCTCTCAGAAGTGCAGAGCCCTCAGCATTAATATACACAGTATTGTAATAAATGACACACACTTCTCCCACAAGTGCAGTGAACTCTGCATTAATATACACAGTAGTGTAAAAAGGGACATGTTGCCACCTCACAGCAAGAGGTCCTCCAGTTCGATCCTCGGCTGGGGTGCCTTCTGTGTGGAGTCTGCATGTCCTCCCTGTGATCGCGTGGGTTTCCTCTGGGTGCTCTGGTTTCCTCCCACATTCCAAAGACATGCTGTAGGTGGATTGGACACTCTAAATTGGCCCTAGGTGTGAGTGTGTGCATGTGTGTGCCTTCTATGGAAGGTTGGGTGCCGGGCTGGCAACGCAACACTGTAAAACTCCACTGCCAATCATGAGCGGACAGGTGATCCGCTGTGGTGACCCCTAACCGGGAAAAAGCCGAAAGAAGAAGAAGAAGAAGTGTAAAAAGGGACATACACTTTTCCCATGACTGCAGTGCTGCTGCACTAATATACACTGTGTTGTAATAAATGACACACACTTCTCCCACACATGCAGTGCCCCCTGCATTAACATACACAATATTGTAACAACTGACAGACAATTCTCCCACAACTGCAGACCCAGCTGCATTAATATACACAGTACTGTAATAAGTGACATCCACTTCTCCCATAAGTGCAGTGAACCCTGCATTAATATATACAGTATTGTAATAAGTGACACACACTTCTCACACAACTGCAGTGCCCTCTGCATTAATATACAGTATTGCAATAAGTGACACACACTTTTCCCACAACTGCGGTGCCCCCTGCATTAATATACACACTACTGTAATAAGTGACACACACTTGCAGGGCCCTCGGCATTAATATACACAGTACTGTAATGAGTGACACACAACACACTTCTCCCACAACTGCAATGCCCGCTGCATTAATACACACAGTACTGTAGTAAATGACACACACTTCTCTCACAACTGCAATGAACTCTGCATTAATATACACAGTACCGTAATAAGTGACACATATTTATCCCACAAATGCAGTGAAATCTGCATTAAAATACACAATACTGTAATAAATGACATACACTTCTCAGATGACTGCAGTGCCCTTGCCTTAATATACACAGTACTATAAAATCTGACACATTCTTCACCCACAAATGCAGTGGCACTGCATTAATATATACAGTACTATAATAAGTGACACACACTTCTAACACAATGGCATTGCCCCTGCACTAATATACACTTTACTGTAATAAGTGACACATACTTCTCCCACAAATGCAGTGAAATCTGCATTAAAATACACAGTACTGTAATAAATGACATACACTTCTCAGATGACTGCAGTGCCCTTGCCTTAATATACACAGTACTATAAAAACTGACACATTCTTCACCCACAAATGCAGTGGCACTGCATTAATATATACAGTACTATAATAAGTGACACACACTTCTAACACAATGGCATTGCCCCTGCACTAATATACACTTTACTGTAATAAGTGACATACTTATCCCACAAATACAGTACCCACTGCATTAATATACACAGTACTGTAATAAGTGACACACATTTCTCCCACAACTGCAGTGCCCACTGCATTAATATACACAGCATTGTAACAAATGACACACACTTCTCACACAACTGCAGTACCCTCTGTGTTAATATACATAGTATTGTAATGACTGACACACACTTCTCTCACAACTACAGTGCCCTCTGCATTAATATACACAGTACTGTAATACTTGGCACACACTTCTCCTACAAGTGCAGTGAACTCCGCATTAATATATACAGTACTGTATTAAATGATATACACTTCTCCCACAACTGCAGTGCCCCTGCCTTAATATACACAGTACTCTAATAAGTGACACAAATGTCTTCCACAAGTGCAGTGCCACTGCATTAATATACACCATACTATAATAAGTGGCACACACATATATCACAACTGAATTGCCCCTCACTGATATACACTTTACTGGAATAAGTGGCACACACTTATCCCACAAAGTACCCTCTGCATTAATATACACAGTACTGTAATATGAGAGATAAACCTCTCCCACAACTGGAGTACCCGCTGCATGAATATACACGGTACTGTAATAAGTGATACGTACTTCGCCAACAACCGAAGTGCTCTCTGTATTAATATACACAGTACTGTAAAAACTGACACATTCTTCTCCCACAAATGCAGTGCCACTGCATTAATATACACTGTACTATAATAAGTGAACCACACATATCACAAATGAATTGCCCCTCGCTGATATACACTTTACTGGAATAAGTGACATACACTTATCCCACAAATGCAGTACCCTCTGCATTAATATACACAGTACCGTAATAAGAGAGATAAACCTCTCCCACAACTGGAGTGCCCTCTGCATTAATATACACAGTATTATAATAAGTGACACATTTTTCCAACAACTGCAGTGTCCCTGCACTAATATACACTGCACGGTAGTAAGTGACATATACTTCTCCTACAACTGCAGTTCCCTCTCCATTAATATACACAGTATTATAACAAATGGCATACATCACTCCCACAACTGCAGTAACATCTGCATTAATATACATAGTATTGTAATAAGTGACACATACTTCTCCTACAACTGCAGTGCCCCTGCAGTAATATACACTCTACTGTTTTAAGTTACACACACACTTCTCCCACAAATGCAATGCCACTGCATTAATATAAACAGTACCATAATAAGTCACACACACTTCTTCCGCAACTGCAGTGCCCTCTGCATTAAATACACAGTCTTGTAACAACTGACACAAGCTTCTCCCACAATTGCAGTGCCCTCTGTGTTAATGTAACAACTAACACAATACTTCTCCCATAACTGCAGTGCCCTCTGCATTAATATACACAGTACTGTAACAACTGACACACACTTCTCCCATAGCTGCAGTGTCCTCTGCATTAATATACACAGTACCGTAATAAGTGACACGCACTTCTCCTACAACTGCAGTGCCCCTGCATTAATGTACACAGTACTGTAATAAGTGATAAACACTTCTCTCACAACTGCAGTGCCCTCAGCATTAATATATACAGTACTCTAATAACTGACATAAAAAATCACCAACTGCAGTGCCTCTGCATGAATATACACAGTATTGTAGCAACTGACACAGACTTCTCTCACAACTCCAGTGCCCCTCCATTAATATACACATTACTGTAATAAGTGATACCGACTTCCCCCACAACTGCAGTGCCCTCTACATTAATATACACAATACTGCAATAAGTGACATGCACACCTCTCCTACAACTGCACTGCCCTATGCATTAATATACATAGTATAGTAACAATTGAAACACACACCTCTCCCAAAACTGCAGTGCCCTCTGTGTTAATATACAGAGTATTGTAACAACTGGCACACACTTCTCCCACAACCGCAGTGCCCCTGCATTAGTATAAACAGTACTGTAATTAGTGACACACACTTCTCCAATTGCCATGCCCTCTGCATTAATACACACTGTAGTGCAATAAGTGGCACACTCTTCTCCAACAACTGCAGTGCCCCTGCAATAATATACACAGTACTGTAATAAGTGATGTACCATTCTCCCACAACTGCAATTCCCATGCACTAATATGCACTGTACTGCAATAAGTGACACACATTTCTCCCCTAATCACACTGCCCTTTGCATTAATATACACAGTACTGTAATAAGTCACACAAACTTTTCCCACAAATGCCGTACCCTGCATTAATATACACAGTACTGTAAAAGTGACACACATTTTACCACAGCTGCATTGCCGATGCACTAATATACACTGTACTATAATAAGTGATACACACTTCTCATACATCTGAAGTACTTTCTGCTTTAATATACAAACTACTGTAATTTTGTTTTGTCTTTCAGCTTTTCCCAGTTAGGGGTCGCCACAGCGGAACTCTGGTCCGCTAATGATTGGCAGTTGTTTTTTATGGTGTTAAGTTGCCAGCCCGACGCCCAACCTTCAACGAAGGTGCACCCATTCAAGGGACACAAACCTCTTCTACAATTTAGTGCCCTCTGCATTAGTATACACAGTACTGTAATAAGAGACACACAATTTTCCCACAACTACAGTGCCCCTGCACTAATATACACTGCACTGTAACTTCTCCCACAACTGCAGTGCTCTCTCCATTAATATACACAGTATTGTAACATCTAGCAAACATTTCTCCAACAACGACAGTGCCCTCTGCAATAATATATACAGTAATCTAATAAGTGACACATACTTCTACCACAACTGCATTGCCCCTGCAATAATATACACTTTACTGTAATAAGTGACACACAATTCTCCCACAACTGTAGTACCCTCTGCATTAATATACACAGTACTGTAATAAGGGACACAAACCTCTCCTACAAATGTAATAACCCCTGCATTAATATACACAGTATTGTAATAACTGACACACACTTCTGCCACAACTGCATTGTCCCTGCATTAATATACACAGTATTGTAATAACTGACACAAACTTCTCCCACAACTGCAGTACCTCTGCATTAATATAAACTGTATTGTAGCAACTGACACACACATCTCACACAACTGCAGAGCCTCTGCCTTAATATACATAGTATTGTAATAAGTGATGCACACTTTTCCCACAAATGCAATGCGCCTGCATTAATATACACAGTACTGTAATAAGCGATACACTCCTCTCATGACTGCAGTGCTCTTTCACTAATAAACACTGTACTGTCATAAGTGACACACATGTCTTCCACAACTGCAGTGCCCTTTGTGTTAATATGCACAGCATTGTAACAACTGACACACCCTTCTCCCTCAACTGCATTGCTCACTGCATTAATATACATAACACTTTCACA
The DNA here is from genome assembly GCF_019279795.1 of Protopterus annectens. Lineage (NCBI taxonomy): Eukaryota > Metazoa > Chordata > Ceratodontiformes > Protopteridae > Protopterus > Protopterus annectens. Next base: position 317,288,178 of record NC_056727.1, on the reverse strand, counting down.
AGTGGTAGCGTTGTCGCCTCACAGTTAGACGTTGCCCGTTCGATTCTCACTTAAAGCGTCTACTGTGTGATTACGCTGAATGGGGCGTCCCTTCGTTGAAGGTTGTGCGTTAGGCCCGGCAAGCCAGCATGTAAAACTCTACTGCCAATCATTAGCGGACCGGAGTTCCGCTGTGGCGACCCCTAACCGGGAAAAGCCGAAAGAAGCAACAACAACTTTCACAAGTGGTACACAGGTCTCCCACAACTGCAGTGCCTCCTACATTAATGCATAGTACTGTAGTTAGTGATGCACACTTCTCCCACAGCTGTAGTGCCCTCTGGATTAATAAACACAGGACTGTAACAAGTGACACACACTTCTCCCACAGGAGCCATGCCCCCTGCATTAATATACACAGTACTGTAACAAATGATACATACTTATCCCACAACTGCAGGGCCTCTGCATTAATAAACACAGTACTGTAACAAGTGACACACACTTCTCTCACAACTGCAGTGCCCCTGCACTAATATACACTGTACTGTAATAAATGAGCACTTTTCTCCCACAACTGCAATACCCTTGTGGTAGTGTACATTTATTTATTTATTTTACATTTGTTGACCGGGTGTGCCCGACTGAGCTAAAGTTCGTTTTCAGTGGAGACCCGGGGAGAAAAGCTCCAAATAATGCAGACAATTTAGAATAACATAGAAATATCATGGTAATTTCAAAACACATGCAGTAGTGTGTAGTATCACCCCCACCAGATTTAGCAAAAATAGAGTCAAAGATAGTATCCTTGATTGGATACTTATTAACAGCCACCCCCAAAAGTACAAGTCAGGTACATTACCCAATGATCTAACTGATCACTGCTTATCTATATTATTACGCTCAAAGCCGACATTCCCAGTCAGCCCACCTACAAAACTATAAGAAACGTCAGGAACTTTAACCTTGGCAACTTCCAAAATGAACTCAAAGCATGTAATTGGAATGTCTTGAAACGACTCCCATTACAAGAAGCAGTTGAGTACTTCAATACCAGATTTCTGGCTATCCTTAACCACCATGCTCCTACCTGTACCATTTGTGTAAAAGCCACAGTTGCACCGTGGCTATCTAAAGAAACAGAAACCAAAATTAAACTACGAAACAATGCCTGGGCCAGGTGGCATGTTACCAAAGCCCCTACAGACCAAGTAAGATACCGGCAGCTAAGGAACCCGACCAAAAAAATCTGTCATTCTAGACAAAAAAAAATCACTACACCTTCCTACAACAAAAATATCAGCTAAAACCTCAAAGGTTTTGGGCTGGTATTAACAATATTCTCCACCCAGGCCATTCCATCACTCCTACCCCATCAGCTGCCCTTGATAAATCCCCTGTAGAAATTTCAAACAGCTTCATCTCCTTCTTTACTGAAACTATCCAGTCTCTAGCTACCCATCTCACTCCATCGGACACAAACACCAGCTCTGGCACATCTAGCCCTGATCCACCCAGCACCCAACCCACCTTTACCTTTCAAACACTACCTACCAACCTGATCCGGACCTTACTCAAAAAGCTAAAACCTACTACACTAACTGGTGACCACCCCCAGCTGAATATCTTCAAAAAGTAGCTGATGCCATAGCACTTCCCATTTTTATTCTGATCAACAGATCCATCTCAGAAGGCTCCATCCCAGCAATATAGAAAATATCATGTTGTACCTCTCCATAAAGGAGGAAGTTCCACAGAATTATCTAACATTAGACCTATAGCCATTCTTTCCCCACTAGCTAAAATCATGAAAGCTGCATACACAAACAAATAATGCACTTTCTTATTCAAAATGGAAAGCTCGCTGACTCTCAGCATGGTTTTAGGCCATTCCACAGTACCACCACGGCTCTTCTATCTTTCTCTAATGTCATCAATCTTCATCATAACAACAACAAACTATCTTCAGCACTCTTCCTAGATCTCTCAAAAGCTTTCGATATGGTGAACCATCAGCTACTGCTCAGTACCCTACAAACCATCGGTTTAGACCAACATGCAATACAATGGTTTCACTCCTATCTAAACAGTAGACAGCAGGCTGTCTTATGGCAGAGCAAGCTGTCATCCCAACTTCCTCTAACCCTAGGTGTCCCACAAGGGTCCATACTAGGTCCCCTTCTTTTCTCTATCTTTATCAATGATCTGCACACCACCATGCCTGGAGCCTCCTGCATCCAATATGCAGATGACTCAGTGCTAATATGCTCCACCTCCTCTCCTACACAACTTCTAACCCTCACCCAGACCACTTTCAGCATGGTAGAAACATGGCTAGCTAGTCGCCACGTGCTTCTAAATCTTAACAAAACCAAGCTACTACTTTTCTCCCCCAACCATAGAATTTCCCCTCCTTCCTTCAACATCAAGTCTAGCAATGACACCATTATCTCCCCTAATGACCATGCAAAGCTTCTAGGCGTAATAATAGACAACAACCTTAAATTTGATAAACATGTCAATCACACTATTAAGTCCGTCAACAAAATCTTGGCTCCCTGTACAGAGCCAAACCTTTCCTCACCCCCCCCCCCCCCTCAGCTAGGGTAGCTATTGCAAGATCACACCTCCTCTCTACCCTTATGTATGCCTCCCTTGTACTCACCAACCTATCCAAAACTGATCTCAACAAATTATCAGGATGTTACAATCATATAGCCAGATTTGCTACTGGTGGCTTTTAGGACCCACCATTGCCAGAATCTCAAAGCAATGGGATGGCTAGTGTAACCTACCCTTCTACAGTTCAACCAGCTTATAGTAGCGCATAAAATATTCCATCAACTTGATAACACCCTTGCCCTCAAAAATATTCTCACCCCTCATAGTGCCCCCCAGGCCATTATGCTCAGCTGATAAACTAATGATACTGACCCAAAAATCCAACAACTTTGCAGGTGATGCTATATTTGCCAACTCAACCAGTAAAATCTGGAATCTACTCCCTATTACCATTACCAATGAAACCTCACTACCCCTATTTAAAAGAGAACTCAAAAACTATATCACATCTCATTGGCTGTGCTCTTATTCTAAACCTAACAACTTCACTAATACATGTCTTGCTACCCAACCTGCTGTTTAGCCATGTATCTATGCCTCATAGCATTTGAATGTCTAAGCATTGTGAATTATGAGATCTGATTGTATTCAGTGTTCACATTTTCTGATACGTCTTTGCCAATCAGATGTAAGTCTGCACATTGTGTATATCAATATCTGCTTGTATTCTTTGTCTATATTTTTCTAAACATGTCTGCCTGAGTTTATCACTCAGTGATGTATGTACTGTCTCTTTTTTGGTATTTGGAGCTTTTCTCCCCGGGCCTCCGCTGAAAATGGACATATATCCAGTCAGACCATCCCGGTCAACAAATGTAAACTAAAATAAAATAAATAAATAAAATAAATAAATAGTTACAAAAGTTTACAAGTCTAAAAATAAAAAGCAGATAAACTAAAGCATAGGAAGAAACATGCAGTAGTTAAAAAAGTTTACAAGTCTAAGAACAAAAGGCATAGAAAGTTACTTAAAAAGCATAGGGAGTAAGCTATTACACTATGTAGTATGTATTACATAAACAGTAACAGTAACTCCTGATGTATTTGTATATTTGTAAATTAGAAAGAAAGTTTAGAGGTAGTTAAGGGAGAAGGAGATGGAGTAAGTTGAGCAGATGAGATAGGGTGATTATGAGGAGGAAAGTAAGGAGTAATGGAGATAGCTAGTTACTATATAAGATGGTTGTGGTCAGGGAGGGCACAAACAGTGGCAGGTCCAATGCCTTTTAAAGTACTCTTTTGTGGCTGATTTAAATTGTTTGGTGTGTGTGTGGGGTCTGATTTTAAGTGGGAGTTTGTTCCATGCAATAGAGGGGTGGTAGCTATATAAGTTGCACACAGTCTTTGACTTGGGTTTATAAACATTTAAATAGGTCTTGGGATGAGCGTCTGAGATGTCTTTTAGGGGAATAGTGGGAGATGAGGGATGATAGAGCTGGACAGAAAGCCGGCTGATATAGAATGGAGTGTATGATTTGGAGCTGAAACTGGAGAAACAGTTGAGGTAGTTCAAGCCAATTCAGGTATTTTAGGGAGAGACTGTGGTGGGATTTATAGGTTTGTTGAGCTGCAAATCTAGCTATCTTGTGATAAGTTGATTCTAGCTTGATAAGTAGGGAGGAGCTGAGATTTGTGAGTATTTGGGAACAGTATGTTAAGCAAGGTAGAAGGTAGGCATGTGTAAGAGTAATCCTAGCGTCGGTGGTGATGAATTTTTTATTTCTGTACAGGAGTCCTAGCTTCTGATGTTTTTTTTCTGATACAATTATTTACGTGTAGATCAAATTTTAGTTGATCATTGATGGTAACGCCAAGTAGTTTAGTGCTGGATTCGACTTCAATAGGAGTATTGTTTAGGAACATTATGTAGAAAGAATAATTAATGTGGTTAACGGTTTTAGGAAGAAAAAGTAGCAGTTTTGTTTTTTTAGGGTTGAGAATGACCTGGTTATTTGAGACCCATGTCTCAGCTGACGTAAAGGATGACTGGCTAGTTGATAGGAGTTCTGAGGGTGAGTTAGAAATAGTGATGATTGTAGAGTCATCTGCATATTGGACAATGGTAGACCGAGGACAAGAGGAGTAGAGTAAGAGTAAGTTGGTGATGATATTAAAAGGTAGTGGTCCAAGAATGGATCCTTGGGGGACACCCATTCTTACTGGAAGGGGAGCAAATAGTGCAGAGTGCCATCTCACTGAGTGCAGTCTTCCAGTGAGATAGCTACTGTATTAGGGGAGAAGTTAAGTTCTGTTAGTTAGTTTAGTAGCAGAGAGTCAGACAGTGTCAAAAGCCTTTGAGAGGTCAAGGAATAGACAAGAGATGAGTTTATGATTGTCTTTGGCTAGACTAATAGTGTTGAGAAAGGACAGTAGAGCTGTGGTGGTACTATGCTTGGGTCCAAACCTTGCTGTGTAGGAGTGAGCAGTTTGTCCTTTATTGAGATAATGTATAACTTCTTTGTGTATACATTTCTCCAAGACTATAGAGAGAGGGAAGGGGATAGCAATAGGTCTGAAATTAGAGATTTCTGAGGAGTCACCTCCTTTAGGAATAGGAAGAGTGTAGAACTGTTTCCAGATTGATGGAACTTTAGATTCAGAGATGGAACAATTCATTAGGATAGATACAGGCAGAGCAAGGGAGTGAGCTGTAATTTGGAGAAAACATGAAGGGATATTGTCAGCAGATACAGAGCATGGTTTTAGCTTAGAGAGTGGAGTTTTGATATAGGTAGTGGGAACAGGTTTAAGGGAGAAGATGTTTTCAGAGTTAGTAGTTGAAGAAGGTTCAGGGAAGTTAGGAGTGTTGGAGTTCAAGGGGTCAGGGCTGGGGTTAAATAGTTTGGATATTGAATCAATAAAATAAGTACTGAAGGTGTTGGCTGCCTCTTCAGATGACATGTCTGGACATGGATTAGGTGAGATTGGGTTGCCAGGATGTAGTATTTGGTTTAAAGCATTCCAGAATTTTTTTGGATCATATTTTTATGTTGTTGGGGGGTTATAGTAGAAATCTTTTCTTTTTTTTTTTGCTTGTTGATGAATTTTTTTGTTTGATTTCTAAGTTCTTTCTACCTTTGCAAGTCAGTGGGGAGTTTAGATTGTATCCATATTTTCCAAGCCTTATCTCTGGTTTTCATAAGGGTGCAAGTGGTTTTAGTTAGCCAGGGTGATATGTTAGCTTTTATCCAAACTTTTCTGGGTGGGGCTAGCAAATTTAAGATGTTAAGGAAAGTTGAGTTGAAGACTTTAACTCCATCATCTACTGGGAGCTGGGTGAGGAAGTTCCTGTTAACTCTAGAGAGGAGGGTTCTAAAAGTTTCAGGTTTAAAGTTGGAAAGTTTGCGGCAGATGATAAGCCTATGTGGTTTAGAGAAATAGTGAGTATATCTGAGCACTTTTATTGGCGAGTGATCACTCAGGGAGTGTTTCTGGATTGTGGTATTTGCTGGGATTTGAAACAAGTATCCAGTCTATTAGCAAGCTTGGAGAACGAGAGTTATTAGTATGGGTAGGTTATGAGATTTAACTAACACTATATATGGATGCTGTGTTTTTCTAAGTTTGTCTGATGAAGCGACAGTTTTTGGTTGTGAAAGCACTTACTCTATTTGTTGTTTTATTCGATTAAAGTCAGTGCCTGTGTAAGTTGGGTGCATTTGGTTTTCTTTTTACAGGTTATGAGATCAGTTGTGTAAATCCATATAGATTTATATGATATGGAGAGTTAGGATTGCTAAGGGTTTGCCAATTAATGTTTACTTCCCGAAGGATGATGGTTTCATTAGGGGTATTTTGGTAGATATATGAGTGTATATTTTCCAGTAGAGGAATGTTGTCCACTGGTGGAATATAGATGGCTACTGCTGTAATGGTAGTATAGTCGTTGAGCTTAAGGTTAGCTGCCAGTATTTCAGCAGGTGTAAAGGAAGGGATTGGTTGCTTAGGATGGGAGAGAGTGAGGTTATTGGAGTAGACTATGGCAACTCCACCACCTTTTTGTTTAATCAGTCTAGGCAAAGTATATTGTATCCAGGGGGGGAGAATGTCTTTATCTAGATTTTGAGGTTTAAGCCAAGTTTCAGTTACAGAAATAACATCTGGAGTATGACGAGACATCCATGCATGAAAATGGCTTACTTTGCTAAGGATGCTTTGGGTATTAATAGAATAAAAAGAGATTTATTAGTTGCGGATGAGCGGCTAGAGTTGGAAGAGGTATTTAGAAGGGTGGTAGAGTTATTAGTGGGTCCTGGATTTGGATGTATGTCACCTGATAAGAGCAGGGTCCTTGGGAAATAGTGAAGTTTCATTTTTAGTGCATAGGTGTTAAGGTATTTTGCCTTGTTTTTAGATGTTAGTAGGAGTTGTGGTATTGTATGAGGAAGTCAGAAGTGTCAGAGAAGTATGTAAGAGTGGTACAGGATATGTACGAGGGTAGTGTGACAGTGGTGAGGTCTGCGGTAGGAGTGATGGATGCATTTAAGGTGGAGATGGGGTTACATCAAGGATCAGCTCTGAGCCCTTTCTTATTTGCAATGGTGATGGACAGGTTGACAGACGAGATCAGACAAGAGTCCCCGTGGACTATGATGTTTGCAGATGACATTGCGATCTGTAGTGAGAGTAGGGAACAGGTGGAGGAGACTCTGGAGATATGAAGATATGCTCTAGAGCAAAGAGGAATGAAGGTCAGCAGGACTAAGACAGAATATATGTGTGTGAATGAGAGGGAGGATAGAGGAATGGTGGGGATGCAAGGAGTAGTGGTGCCGAAGGTGGATGAGTTTAAATACTTGGGGTCAATAGTTCAGAGTAATGGTGAGTGTGGAAGAGAGGTGAAGAAGAGGGTACAGGCAGGATGGAGTAGGTGGAGAAGAGTGTCAGGAGTGATTTGTGACAGACGAGTACCAGTAAGAGTGAAAGGGAAGGTCTACAAGAGGGTAATGAGACCAGCTATGTTATATGGGTTGGAGACAGTTGCATTGACAAAAAGGCAGGAGTTTGAGCTGGATATGACAGAGTTAAAGATGTTAAGATTTGCACTGAGTGTGACGAGGGTGGACAGGATTAAGAATAAGTATATTAGAGGGTCAGCTCAGGTTGGAAGGTTTGGAGACAAAGCCAGAGAGGCAAGATTACGTTGGTTTGGACATGTGCTGAGGAGGGATGCTGAGCATATTGGGAAAAATGCTGCTAACGATGAAGCTACCAGGTAACAGGAAAAGAGGAAGGCCTAAGATAAGGTTTATGGATGAGGTGAGAGAGGACATGCAGGTTTTTGGTGTGACAGAGCAAGATGCAGAGGACAGGAAGAAATGGAAACAGATGACCCGCTGTGGCGACTCCTAATGGGAACAGCCGAAAGAAGATGATGATGATGAGTGAGTGGGAGGGAGGAATTTTTATTTTAGGGAATAGGGTATTCATGGGAAAGATAGATGCAGAGATAGCTATTGGTTGCTGATGGTGAGAGAAGGTGTGTATGTGTGGGTTGGTGGGAACTTTATGAAGATGGGTTAAGAGTGTGGGCGGTGATGTAATAGTGAGTAGGATGAATATTGGAAGCAGGAGTAGGGCAGAAATGACTGAGACAGGCATCGTTGAAGAGGGAAAAGGTATTACAGTTGGGAGAGATAGGCAGATGTGATAGCTATGAAAGGGCTGAGATTTTGAGAAAGGTTAGTAGGCAATAGCGGAATGAGAAGTATGGAAAAAGGAGTGTAGTAGAAATTAGCTGCTATGTACTAAAGTATATTAGGAGTAGGTTGTGGGAGTTTGCTTTGGTACAGGAAGGAGAGGAGTTTGAGGGTGGGAGGAAACAGGTGGTTTCGTATAAAGGAAATGATATGTACTGGAATAAGCGATACATAATCTTCCCTGAAGGGCAATGCCCTTACCAGTAATATGCATTGTTCAGAAATACGAGATGCACACCCCTCCCACACACCCCCTGCATTAATATACAGTGTATGGTAATGCAAGATGCACACTCCTCCCATAGTAATAGTGCCCTGAATTAGTATGAACTGTATGGGAATAAGATACACACACTCCTCTCGCAATAGCAATGTGAAACCGTCTATTACATGTTAAGGATATAGTTTCATGCAGCTGAAGCAATACATATCACATAGCAATTATCCCCCAGTAATGCACTGCCATTTTTTTATTTATGTATGTCTGGATGGATGACTTTATTTATTTATTTATTTATTTTGTGTGTTTGGTACAGGGATTCATTTCAGCCACTCAGGTTTATTAAAGTAAAATATTATACAGACATAAAATTTCTTCAGTTATCAACTAGGATATATTATAACATTTTACATTTTGTTTACATTATCACTACACATCATTTCCAGTATGTAGTTTGCCTGACTGTGTAATACCACTGCTATTCACATATGAATATTCCTTTTTTTATCTAACTTCATTATGCATTTTATATATGCTGCCAACATATATCATTCACTCTGAGAGATGTACTTTAGTGAGGATTTTTTGAAATGATTGTTTTTAAATTTGTTTAGATTATTCCATATTCACCTTTCAGAGAGTATGTATCTTATTACAGAAAGAACTCACCTTGTGGAAATGTAAGGTACTATGATATGTAAAGTAGAGCATGCACGTGAGATACATAATGAAAAGCCATTACAGATATCAAGCTGCATGAGGAAGAAGGAGCAATACCTTTGTGTCAAATAAATTATCCTAGTACCCTCAGGTAATCATGAGAAGATATGTGTGACTTTGCTATTGTATCAAATGACTTGTAATACCCTGATGTTTCACTTTATTTACATGAATGTGTAGTATAAAGCGATATCCCAGTGTGAACATAGCAGATTACGAACAACACAAAGGTGAATTTTGTCACTTAACTACAAGTACTATTATTTGATGAGTTACACAGGTAAAATAAAAGAAGCTCCTGCAACCTAAGATTTGGGAGGTCTGTGAGGTTTCTTATTGCAAATTCATCTTTACTTAATGTAGCACATGGATGAGTACACTTGTTTCATTTTGATAAGCATCTGTTCTACTGCATTCTTTTATCAAATTATATGATGTTATGAATGGACTATTGAATTGACTATTTCTGTAGTGACGCAGTAACTTCTTTCAGAATCCATTGCTTGTGAGTAGGTAACTAAGTTAATCAGAACCATTCTCTTTATTAATTTAGTCAGTCAGTCATTTATTACAGATTGATTACTGTGTTTGTCCCATTTCTAGTGAAGGCAAGTAAGAAGACAGACCAAGATTATGACTATTATTATATAACATGAGTTTCTAGTGTGATTGCCATACAAATGTTATAAGCAGTATTTAAATATATCATTGAAGTTGATGGTGGTGCAGCGGTAGCATTGTCACCTCACAGCAAGAGGTTCTCCCATTCAATTCTCGGCTGGAGCGCCTTCTGTGTGGAGTCTGCATGTCCTCCCCGTGGTCGAGTGGCATTCGAAAGACATGCGTGAATGGGCATGCCTTTGTTGAAGGTTAGGCGTTGAGCTCGCACCTCAGCACCATAAAAATCTACTGCCAATCATTAGCAGACCAGAGTTCCGCTATGGCGACCCCTAACCAGGAAAAGCCGAAAGAAGAAGTAGAAGATTGAATGTGATGCAATCTGTTAGCAGTTGGAGTAATACATACCTCTCAATTGTCCAGATTTTTGCCTCATATGTTTGGTCTGTTCCTCATAAAATTTGTGATTTTTCTGGATTTTTGTAGCAAATTCACTAAATAATGATGGGCATTTGAGTTTCAGACTTCATATCCTTCAGAAAAAATGCATGGTAACACAAGACCTTTTACTTTAACAACTTTCTAAGTTTATAAGAGCAATATTTAAAAATTGTCCCTGTTTTTGGTGCTTTGTCCTTTCATTATTTTTGGCTTTATCAAGAGTTTTTGTGCTAAGAGGTTGAGAGCTAGGGGTAATACAAATTACGTATATGGAACAGAGCATGCAGTTTTCAACAAATACCTATGTATGACCATACAGAAAAATTGCATGCATTTTGTCAGGTTTATCACCTACAGTCTAGCCATAGAAATTGTTGTGTGCAGTTAGGAATAGGAAGTCACTTGCACATAGAATGGCAGGAGGTTTACACATAGGAATGTAACATTAATAGCATGTATAGCTGAAAGACAAGATGCATTTCTGTTGTAGCTGTGAAAGAAATGGAGAGGAAGAGTCTGGGAAGGGTGAAAATGGTTAACAAATGGGGAAGGGCGTTAAAATATTAAAAGTCAGTTTATACGAGTAATGGTTTGTTGAAGGAATACATAACAGGGAAGCAACTGATTGTGGTTGTTTAGAATGCAATAATTACATTTAAATGGCAACATTCTGGCTCTATAAAATTGAAGAAGCAACATCAGTTAGAACTTGGAATTCTTCCCGGTTATGCACTGTCACATTCAGTTCAGCTAAGATATGATTAAGATAAGTGATGACTTGTCACATATGCACTCCTACACACACAGACACACACACAAACACACACACACACACACAAGGAGTATGAGTAATAATTTTGCATAACTGCACCTGGTTTGATTTACTCAGTCTGGTTATAGAGTAGCACATCCCTGCTGTACACCCACGCAAACCCCCTAGACTAATATAACAGTTCCAAGGTCCCACAGCTTCAGGATAAGCATATAAAAATATACATCTGAGGTCATAAAATGAAACAGAATTGTGAGCTTGTGTTTCACTGAAAAACAACACATTTAAAATCAAATGACTGCTGTATTTCATATTTAGCATGTATACTTTATCTATTTCTAAATGTGCAAATATTCACATTTTCTTTTCAGCAGTGGTGCATCATCTGTAGTAAGATGTATACGTAGTCTCTTCCGTCCTTTTGCAGTACAGCCTTCTATCACAGCAAAAGACATCCAATACATCTTACACTCTGTCCTCCCAATCTGGTAGAATGTACAGACACAGGTGCAGTTCTGGTTTCGTTCTACTGAGAATGAATTATCAGTACAGTGGCAGTCATAACAACAGCATAAGCAGCCATTTTAGATTCATCGCAGTCCTTGTATGTTGTAACTATTTGAGGCCCAGTATTGACGGACTGTGGCATGCCAGCAGTAAGTTCTCAGTTATACAATGTGCTGTCATGTTCTGGGTAAACACTTAATGGTGGTAAGCCAAGTCTGTACAGTCAAGAGCATGATCTGAGAATGCCTCATTGCTATCTAATCATGTACAACAGAAACCTAAAATAAACCATAACACTACATGTTCCTGTATGCCAGACTCAAGACTAGCAACTTGCAAGAATGTCGTAATCCCATAAATTGAATATGAGTTAGAGATATTTACCTTAGGACCTCAAATCAATAGCAACATTACCAGTAAAAGCATCACCCCATAGCACTGTCTAAAGAATATCATCTCACTGACCCTGGAAGTAGCACCTTTCTAACTGGCACCATATTTTGTGATATTCTTTTTCTATGTCCCTGCCCATCCCAGCCTATTAAGATGTATTTCACACAGTTTAAACAATCCCAAAGATTTCAAAACAATGACTTCACAACTTAACTTAAATCTAAGCCCAGAATAAACCTAGCCACAGGAAGAAATAATTCAGGATACCAGAATACTAGGTCCACATATTTAGAATAGCCTCCTACAAGAGCTCGGAATATATGTAATATACAATGCAATATATATCATTTAGGCACGTATTTATTTATTTGATTGTTTGTTTGTTTATTTATTTATCTAGCTAGCTAGCTATTGCTATATTTGTTTACATGGAAAGTCTGACTGGGATAAGATCTTTTTTCAGCAGAAGCCCAGGGAGAAAACCTCCACATTCAACACCAGTTTTGACATATACATAGGAGTTTTGACATATACATAGGTTCATAGGTTCAAAGGTAGGTACTAGGCTATCTGCCCGAGGGCATTTATAAGCCTAGCCAGAGTGTATCAGCTTTCGCCGCCCCATTGATTAATTAACTGAGCCTCTGTCAAGAAGAGCCAATAAAGTGATCCCAGGAGTGTATTTTCTGTTACCCATCCACTCATCAAGGTTTCTCTTGAAGAGTGTTAGTGAGCGGCTCTGCCTAATGTAGTTAGGAATTTTGTTCCAAAGCATGGGGAGTCTCTGTGACAGGAATCTATCCCTCCAGCATGTTCTATTTATTGTTGTGATGAGGTTTAGCTCACTAGAGCGAGTGGCTCGCAGTTACTTGGATTTCTTTACGTGGAGCATGTCCATCAATTCTGAGTTGGACATGGCTTTGTAAGTCAGGCAGAGATCACCTCTGAGTAAGCAATATGCCACTGAGTACAGCTGGAGTTTTTCCAGTCGGGCTGCATAGGACATATGTTTGAGACCAGTAATCCTCTTGGTGAGGTACTTTTGTGGTCTTTTCAGCTGTTGAAATTGTCTTGTGAGGTACATCCCAAACGGGGCATTGTACTCTATGATGGGTCTGATGAGTGACGAGTAGAGGGGCACTATAACCTCTTTATTTCTAAATGTGAACCCTTTAGTAATTAGATGGGCTACATAGAAGGATTTCCTAACTACTTTGGCAATATGATTGTCAAAGGAGAGATTACTATCTACCTGGGTGCCCAGATCTCTTATTACCTCTTATGTATTAAGGGGGCTGCCACCTATGTGGTAATTCATGGGTGTTTTGTTTTTCCCAAACGGGATGACTATGCATCTTTTGGCATTTAGCTTGAGACCATGACTTTGACATCAGGTGTCCATCTCAGTAAGGCCCTTTTGGAGAATGTCTGTGTCAGCCGGAGAGTCAATTATGACTCCCAGTTTGCAGTCATCGGCGAACTTGGCTAGCCATAGTCCTCCTGTGTTTGCCTGTACTTCTGAGAAGTATATGCCGAACAGTAGGGGTCCCAGGACAGAGCCTTGTGGGGCACCACTTGTGACTGGTTTAGAATCGGACCTGGAGCCCGCTATTCTTACCGTGTGAGTTCTGTCTGTAAGCCAGTTGGCAACCCATCTCGTGATGTAGGGGTTTATCTTCAGGCTGGTGAGTTTTTCTATAATTCCAGAGTGGGGAATGGTGTCAAAAGCCTTGGAGAGGTCAAGGTAGGCTGTGTGAACTACCTTCTCCTCATCTATGGCCTTGGTGACTGTCTTGAAGAAGTCAACCAGGTTTTGTAGGCATGCTCTGCCCTTAACAAAGCCAAACTGGATCAGGTCAAGTGTTTGGAGGTTCCCAATGTCTTTGTTAATGAGTTCCAGGATGATGCACTCCATAGCCTTGCAGACCAGGCTAGTCAGGCTTATGGGGCGATAGTTACCAGGGTCAGTTGTGCCCCCTCCTTTGTGGAGCGGATTAACAGTTGCTGTGCACCATTCTATGGGCACGTAGTCTGTGGTGAGGCTGAGGCTGAACAATGTGTTTAGGTGGGGGGTTAGTTTGTTCTGTAGTTCGTGCAAGTCGCAGCTTGGGACACCATCTGGCCCCACTGACACTGTGCTTTTGGCTTTTGAAAGGGCTGTTTTCACCTGTATGTCTGTGATTTCTGGGACACTACACTTTTCTGGTATTGTTGTGGGTCCTTTTGGGGGTGAGAGAGGGGGTGAAGTTTGCACTGAATCTATCTGCCAGGATGTTGGCAATATCAGACGGTTCAGTATATTTTGTGCTATTTTGCACTAGCTGAGAGCATATCTCTGAGTTGCCACTAAGATTCTTGACATAGCTAAAGAAGGCTTTGTGGTTATCTTTCGAATCCTTGGCTATTTTTCTTTCAAAGTTAGCCTTGAAGGATTTTATGAGGGACCTTAGTTTCTTACTGATACTGATCAGGGATGTCTTTCCTTCTTGGGATTTGCTTTTTTTCTGAACTAGTTTCCTTCTTCTATTGTATAGCCTGTTTATGGCAGGGGTCCACCAGACTGGTTTCCTTCTCTTAGGGGAGTGAGTCTTGGTTGTGCTAGGGATGGCATGATCCATGCATCCTTGTAGGTGCTCATAGAGTGCATCTGTAAAGGTTTCTGCATCTTGGGCAGCTTTATCCTTTAGCGTGGGGGCTGTGAAACTTACCACCTCTGTCTTAAGTAAGGTGAAGTTTGTTTTAGAAATGTCTTTTACTGTGGTTTCCTTAGTTGGGGGTGGTGGTGTGTGGACATCCAGAGTGATTAGTTTATGGTCTGATCTAACCAGTGATGGGGTGACCTCTGGTGTGGAACACCTGTTGCCTATGTTGGTGTTGACCAGGTCCAATATGTTTTCACCTCTGTTAAGGGAGTTTACCAGCTGGTCCCTGGGCATTTGAGTTGATAAATTCCAGGAAGCGCTGGACCTGGGAGTTTGTACTTGACTAGTTTTCCCAGTTAATGGTAGGGTAATTGAAATCGCCCAATATCAGGGTGTTCGGTAGGACCTAAATGTTTTCCAGTGTCTCCAGAAAGGTGGAGTGGTGGTCCTGGGTCATGGAGGGATATCTGTAGCAGGCCACAATTTGCATTGCAGATTTGTCTGATGACATAAAATTGAAATTAAGTTACATGACATCAGAAGGAATATAAAATACATGAGAGAAAAAAATACATGCATAAACTTCATTTAGAAACAAAACATGTACATAGCTTGCTTAGGTATGTACAATGTTGAATATTCATTACAAATAGACACAAGCTTGTATATAACAAAGAGAGACATAACATTGAAAAAGTTACTGTAGCGTTACCTGCAGTTTCTAACAATTAAAATAATGAAAAGAAGAGGCATCTTAACTATGGACATATTAAAAAGGGGGAAGGTGGTTGATAATTATATACAGCATGATGTAAGTTCATAGGCTTCATAGGTAAGTAGTAAGCTGGCTGGACTAGCGAGCCATTTCATGCCTAGCCAGTTTCCCTTTTGTGCTCAAATTAACCTGTCCCATTTGATTAGAGATTGGGCTTACCCATCCCATGGCTGATAATCATATATCACCCCTATTGAGAAATACCATGGATAATTTATCCCATGCATTGGATAAAGCCTTTAGGAACTGCCTCTGTCTATTATTAGTACAGTGGGAAGTCCTGGAGTAAATTTTCTGTTTCCCATCATTACATCAAAGTTGCACATGAATATATATATATAGGAATGAACTTTGTTTTATGTAGATGGGGGCGGGGTCTGTTCCAGAGCAGCCGTATTCTCTGCAAGATATACCTGTCCCTCCAAACCATTCTGTTGATGCTGCAGAAGAGGTTTAGAACCCTAGACTGAGTATTTCTGATGCCACTTGACTTGCTGATGTGCAGTAAATCCATCAGTATTTGGTCAGAGGATGCCTTGTATGCCAAACACAGGTCACCTCTTAGCAGTCTGTAGGATACCAAGTATAGTGCCAGGGCTTTGGGTCAGTTTATGTAAGAAATGTTGTTTAGGCCTTGTATCCTTTTAGTAAGGTACCACTGTGGGTGTTCCAGTTGTTTCATGTGTCTAGACAGATGCATGACAAAGGAGGCATTATATTCAATAAATGGCCTGATGAAGGCTGAGTAAAGGGGGACAATGACAACCCTAGATCTAGACACAATCCCTTTGTTTACAAGCTTTGCAATATAGAAGGACTTTCTTACAACAATGGACACACGTTAGTCAAATGTTAGGTCACTGTCCACATAAGTTCCCTAATCCTGAACAACTGGGTCAACTCTTAAAGGCATATTGTTAATGTGGAAGTTCCCTGGAATAGACGACTTTCCAGAAGATACAATAATGCATTTTTTGGCACCAGTTATTTATTTGGGATAAACCTTTCTGCAGGATGGCTAAGTCATTTGGGGATTTGGAAGCATCTGCAAACTTAGTCAGCCAGAGCCCTTGGGTATTGACTTTTATTTCAGAAAAGTAGATGCCAAATAGGAGTAGTCCAGCACAGATCCCTGGGTAACTCCACTGGTGACTGGTCTCTTTGTGGAGGTAACTTCTCCTATTTTGATTTCTAGCATCCTATTTGTCAGCCAGTTGGCAATCCAGTGGGGGTCATAGGTTTTTTTCCCAGTTTATTTAACTTTTCTACTATGCCTGAGAGGGAAATTATGTCAAAAGCTTTGGGGAGGTTGAAATATGCAGTGTGCACCATTTTGCCTTCATCTATTATTTTGGTGACCTTTTTGAAAAAATCCAGAAGGTTGGGTAAGAATGGCCTGCACTTGATGAATCCAAACTGAGATAACTCCAGTGTGTGGAGGTTCCTTACGTCCTGATTAATTAGTTCCATGATAAATCTTTTAATGGCTTTGCATATGAGGCTGGTCAAACCTATGGGTCTGTAGGGCCTATATCAGAAGACTGACAGCTAAAAACACCGTACCTCGACACTGCTTAACCAAAAGCAGGAAATGTCAAACAGCCAGAACAGCAATTTTTTTCCCAGGGGAAAAAAATCGCTGGGACATTGTCTGGAGTTTGCTGTTTCCTCCACTGTAGTGTCATCTCAGAATAGGTATATTTAAGTAGGGGGGTGTGGGGGCACAGCCCCCACATCGGGGGTTGTGGGGGTGAAGCCCCCCACTTTATTTTCTCTGTTGGTTTGTTTTTTTTGTTGACCCAGCGATTTTTTTCCCTGGGAAAAAATTGCTGTTCTGGCCGTTTGACATTTCTTGCTTTCGTTAAAGCAGTGTCGAGGTAAGGGTGTTCTGTGTTTTTAGCTGTTGATGTTTTAATATAGACCTGGGTCTGTAATTGTCTGGGTCTATGAAAGGTCTTCCTTTATGCAGGAGAATGACTGTAGCTGTTCTACGTTCACTAGTTACATAACCTATATGGAGGCTGAGATTGAAAAGTGTTGTTGGGGGTGTGGCTAAATAGTTTTTCATGCTATTTAAGATGCAAACAGAGATATTGTCAGGACTCATCAATGCAGTATTTTTAGTTTTTGATAGCACTTTTAGGACTTGATCTTGTGTGATAGCTGGAGGTGAGCCATTTTCAGGTATATCTTGAAGGACAGATGGAGGGGAGAGAGGGATAAAGTAAGAGCTAAATTCATCGGCCAGTAGGTTCTCTATATCTTCAGCCTCAGTGTAGATAACATTGTTCACACAATCAGCTCAGGACATTGCTGCATTATGCTTTTGAGATTACAAACATAACTAAAATGCCTTGTGATTGTCTTTGGCTTGGGTAGTTATTTCAACCACAAACTTGGCTTTTGTGGATTTTATTAAGCTACTGAATTGTTTGTTTATTTTAGTGACAATTTAACAATTTAACATTCTGGGAATTACTCTTCATATTTTTGGTCAAAATTCTTTTTCTTTTATCATAAAGCTTATTGATATTATGGTTCCATGATGTGGGTTTATTTCTGGGGTTTCCTCTGCACTTATTCCTTCGTGGTACAGCTGCATCTATGCAGCTGTTTACATGCTGGTATAGTGTGGTTGTGTATGTTTCTGCTTATTCAGTGGAGTTAACTGGGTTTGGTGGGGATTTAAAGCTAACCAATGTATCACATAGGTAGTAGTAGTTTATCTTAAAGAAATTTCTAAAGGTACTTTGGGTGGAAGTGATCAATGGTTTTAATTTTATTTCGAAGTAGACTGCTTTATCATCAGAACTAACAAGTAATAAAGATGCACAAGGGTTGGTGCAAGAAGCTCCCGTATTAGTAAGGATAAGATCCAAGATGTTATTTCCCCTGGTGGGTACTCTGACTAATTGTTCTAGGGCATTTGTATTGACATCTGTGAATATCTGTGCTTGTGCACTAGTGGTGGTGCAGGTTTTCCAGTCTATAGCTGGATACTTTAGATCACCTGGGAAATGTTATTGGCTTTAATTCAGAGTTAATTTAGTAGTAGATGTTACTATGTATAGATGTGTACTAGCAGATGTATGTTTAGCACTAAAGCAAGTCTGAAAATATCATTACATATGAGGATGAAAAGTGAAGTAGTTAGGATGGTGAGAATGAATGGGGGTACTTGGACTAGAGTATTAATTCTGAATAGATGGGAAAGACAGTGATGAAACTGTGACAGAGGGGACAGTGAGATAGTGGTTGATCTAATTAGAGAGAAGAACAGATTGAGTCTCTTCAAAAAAACTTGCAGTTTCATTCTTTGCCCTTTTGACTTTCAAGCATTATTTTTTAGTATATTGTCCCCTTGATGTTTTGATGTTCAGGGTTCCATAGTAGAACTGAAAATACTACCAGTAGCAATGGTAGCAGTCCATTATATATGCATGTTAAGAAATATTTAGAAGGAAACATCAGCCTTATTAATGTAGTCTACTACCTAATGTAACCCAGCCACTGGGGATGCAAAAGCCAGTGCATTTCTTTGTGCCAGTCCCAAGCCTGGATAAATGGGGAGGGTTGCGTCAGGAAGGGCATCCGGTGTAAAATTTTGCCAAATCATACATGCAGACAAAAGTACACATATACATACTGGATCGGTCGAGGCCCGGGTTAACAACGACCCCCACCAGTACTGTTGGCAAACAGGGTGCTGGCAGAAATTGGGCTACTGTTGGCCGAAGGAGGAGAAGAGGTGGAAGGCATGGCCGAAGGCAGGTAAAGGCTAGGACTGTGATAGTGAGGATCAGAATTTTGAATGTTGGCAGTATGACTGGCATAGGGAGAGAGCTAGCTGATATGATGGACCGAAGGAAGGTTGGTATATTGTGCGTGCAAGAGACCAGATAGAAGGGGAGCAAGGCTAAGTGTATCAGAGGTGGGTTCAAATGGTTTTATCATAGTGTGGATGGGAGGAGACATGGTGTAGGCATTATCCTGAAGGAACAGTAGGCTAAGAGTGTTTTGGAGGTGAAAAGAGTGTTGGACAGAGTGATGTTTATGAAGCTGGAAATTTATGATGTAATGATGAATGTTGTTAGTGCATATGCTCCACAAGTTGGGTGGGCGATGGATGAGAAAGAAACATTTTGGAGTGAGTTGGATGAAGTGGTGATGACTGTACCCAAAGGTGAGAGACTGGTGATTGGAGCAGATTTCAATGGGCATGTTGGTGAAGGGAACAGAGGGGATGAGGAAGTGATGGGTAGGTATGGTGTTAAGCAAAGGAATGCAGAAGGTCAGATGGTAGTGAATTTTGCAAAAAGGATGGACATGGCTGTATTGAATACATATTTTAACAAGAGGGAGGAGCATAGGGTGACATACAAGAGTGGAGGAAGATGCATACAGGTGGATTATATCTTATGTAGAAGGGCCAGTCTGAAGAAGATTGGAGGCTGTAAAGTGGTGACAGGGGAAAGTGTAGTTTAGCAGCATAGGATGGTGGTTTGTAGGATGACATTGGTGATCAAGAAAAGGAGGATGAGTGTGAGGGCAGCACCAAGGATCAAATGGTGGAAATTGAAAAAATGGTAATTGTGAGGTGATATTCAGGGAAGAGTTAAGACAGGCACTGGGTAGCAGTGAAGAGTTACCGAATAGCTGGGTAACTACAGCAGAGCTAGTAAAAGAGATGACTAGAAAGGTGCTTGGTGTGACATCTGGAAAGAGGAAGGAGGACAAGGAGACCTGGTGGTGGAATGAAGAAGTACAGGAGAGTATATAGAGAAAGAGGTTGGCGAACAAGAAGTGGGATTGTCAGAGAGATGAAGAAAGTAGACACGGGTATAAGGAGATGAGGTACATGGCAAAAAGAGAGAGGTGGCAAAGGCTAAGGATAAAGCATATGATGAGTTGTATAAAAGGTTGGATACTAAGGAGGGAGAAAAGGACCTGTACCAATTGGCTAGACAGAGGGACCGAGCTAGTAAAGATGTGTAGCAGATAAGGGTGATAAAGGATAATGAGGGAAACGTACTCACAAGTGAGGAGAGTGTGTTCAGCAGATGGAAAGAGTACTTTGAAGGGCTGATGAATGAAGAGAATGAGAGGGAGAGAAGGTTGGATGATGTGCGGATAGTGAATCATGAAGTGCAGTGGATTAGCAAGGAGGAAGTAAGGATAGCTATGAAGAGGATGAAGAACGGAAAGGCTGTTGGTCCAAATGACATACCTGTGGAAGCATGGAGTTGTTTAGGTGAAATGGCAGTGGAGTTTTTAACTAGATTGTTTAATGAAATCTTGGAAAGTGAGAGGATGCCTGAGGAATGGAGAAAAAGTGTTTTGGTACCGATTTTTAAGAATAAGGGTGATGTGCAGAGCTGTAGTAACTACAGAGGGATTAAATTGATCAGTCACAGCATGAAGTTATGGGAAAGAGTAGTGGAAGTTAGAATGAGAAGGGAGGTGAAGATTAGTGATCAGCAGTATGGTTTCTTGCCAGGAAAGAGCACTACAGATGCGATGTTTGCTTTGAGAGTGTTGATGGAGAAGTACAGAGAATGTCAGAAGGAATTGCATTGTGTTTTTGTGGATTTAGAGAAAGCATATGACAGGGTGCCTAGAGAGGAGTTGTGGTATTGTATGAGGAAGTCAGGAGTGTCAGAGAAGCATGTAAGAGTGGTACAGGATATGTATGAGGGTAGTGTGACAGTGGTGAGGTCTGCGGTGGGAGAGATGGATGCGTTTAAGGTGAAGGTGGGATTACATCAAGGTTCAGCTCTGAGCCCTTTCTTATTTGTAATGGTGATGGACAGGTTGACAGACCAGATCAGACAGGAGTCCCCGTGGACTATGATGTTTGCAGATGACATTGTGATCTGTAGTGAGAGTAGGGAACAGGTGGAGGAGACCCTGGAGAGGTGGAGATGTGCTCTAGAGAGAAGAGGAATGAAGGTCAGCAGGACTAAGACAGAATATATGTCTGTGAATGAGAGGGAGGATAGAGGAATGGTGAGGATGCAGGGAGCAGAGGTGGCTAAGGTGGATGAGTTTAAATACTTGGGATCAACAGTTCAGAGTAATGGTGAGTGTGGAAGAGAGGTGAAGAAGAGAGTGCAGGCAGGATGGAGTGGGTGGAGAAGAGTGTCAGGAGTGATTTGTGACAGATGAGTACCAGTAAGAGTGAAAGGGAAGGTCTACAAGAGGGCAGTGAGACCAGCTATGTTATATGGGTTGGAGACAATGGCATTGACAAAGAGGCAGGAGTCAGAGCTTGATGTGGCAGAGTTGAAGATGTTAAGATTTGCACTGGGTGTGACAAGGATGGACAGGATTAGGAATAAGTATATTAGAGGGTCATCCCAAGTTGGAAGATTTGGAGACAAAGCCAGAGAGGCAAGATTTCTTTGGTTTGGACATGTGCTGAGGAGGGATGCAGAGTATATTAGAAGAAAGATGCTAAGGATGAAGCTGCCAAGTAACAGGAAAAGAGGAAGGCCTAAGATTAGGTTTATAGATGTGGTGAGAGAGGACATACAGGTGGTTGGTGTGATAGAGCAAGATGCAGAGGGCAGGAAGAAATGGAAACAGTTGATCTGCTGTGGTGACCCCTGATGGGAGCAGCCGAAAGAAGATGAAGAAGTGATTAGGTTTGATTCTAACATGCAATGTAGCACTTATAAAAGCTGTTTTCCACTCTATTGGGTTTTTATTTGAAATGATGATGGGTGAGGACTCAAAATGTTTGTGTATATTTTATTGTTTTAATAAAGTTTATTTTGGTCTTATGATCTGCATCATCAAAGTGTTTTTCTGCAAACCATGACCCTGTGAGCCAGTAATAAGCTCAAATGTGCACCCACATTTTACATGGAAACAATATCCCCACATCACAATGCAACTGGTAATATGAAGAAGTCCAAAGTCACACACCCTTCGGGTAAGAAAATAAAGATACAAATTCATACCATTCAGGTAAAACAGGATTGTAACATTGTGTATCACGGAAACAAGTCACAATGAAGTAAATGAATACTGCATTTTGGATACAGAACTGCTGTTTCATTTATTTATTTCTAGATGTCTAAATATTCACATGTAAATGTTGTACTTCTAACTCTGTTCTATTAACATTTCTTTACGTATTAGCAAATATTTGTCTTACTGCAGTATGTGTGAGATTCAGAGTCACTGTTACACTGTAAAACAGAGTAGATGGTGATCTTCTTGCTGTGTGTAGGGTTCAGGAATTAACTATGCATTTGTTAAATGGTGCTCAGTGAATGTAAAAAGTGCATGAATGGCACATTATAGCACTGCAGCACTGTGAGATGTTGATATATACAGTACACTGAGTGCTGAACTCTGAGCTGACCAGACAATTCTACTGGAGTAATGCAAAACTTGTATGGTACCCAGCACTGGATGAGAAGGCAAGCAGCATTGTGGCCTGAGCATACTATAAAAATACAATAATGTATGCACTCAAGGAGGTTAAACTGCACCCTGAACATGTTATAAAAATAAAACAATGTATGTGCCCAAGAAGGCTACACTGCAACCTGAGCATGCTATAAAGATATAATAATGTAAGGGCCCAAGGAGGCTACACTACAGCCTGAGCATGCTATAAAAATATAATAATGTAAGGGCCCAAGGAGGCTACACTGCAGCCCGAGCATGGTATAAAAATATAATAATGTAAGGGCCCAAGTAGGCTACACTGCAGCCTGAGCATGGTATAAAAATATAATAATGTAAGGGCCCAAGTAGGCTACACTGCAGCCTGAGCATGGTATAAAAATATAATAATGTAAGGGCCCAAGTAGGCTACACTGCAGCCTGAGCATGGTATAAAAATATAATAATGTAAGGGCCCAAGTAGGCTACACTGCAGCCTGAACATGGTATAAAAATATAATAATGTACGCACTCAAGCAGACTGCAGCCTGTGTGCCCTATAAAAATATAGCAGAAAAAAAGGTTCGGCAGTCACTACAAAACCTGAGCTAAGGGTACACAGTACAGCAACCAGTGTATCTCACAGTGAACATGCTGTGGGCAAGGTAAAGTTATGCTGAAAGTATAAATTAAGACAGCACTCTGGACTGTCTTCACTAGTAGCATGTAAGTCACTTTGGGAGAGTGTTATATTTATGCTGCAGCTGTGGGTACAATGTAGGGGCAGCACACTAGCATAGCATGTGCATGAATCCACACAGCCTTTCATTTGGGAACAGGATAGCACTGCATAGTATATGGGAGGTTGAGGTACACATTGTGGATGACTGCTGCTTACTTACTTTGTAAGGATGAATAACACAGCTTGGAAACTTAAAAACAGTATTGTATTCATTACACATTCCTGCTGTCATTTGTATCTCATTTAGGCTTTGTACAAATGATGATGTCACAAATTTATGGAGCCCTGCCACATAAGTCCATTTTAGGCTCTACTGCTGTCAGTACAGACTTCTCAGGCAAAGCATGTCACAGCAGTTATGGTAAAACAGCAGTGACAGCAGTATACATGTAACATGGTATAAACCTGATCTAGTGTGTGTGTGTGTGTGTGTGTGTGTGTGTGTGTGTGTGTGTGTGTGTGTGTGTGTGTGTGTGTGTGTGTGTGTGTGTGTGTGTGTGTGTGTGTGTCTGTGTGTGTGTGTGTGTGTGTGTGCATGTCTGTGTCTGTGCACGCATGGCTGAATGTGTGGGGAAGTGTACAGACACACACATATGTGTATTGTGCATATTTCTTACTCTGTGTCTGTTGGAGGGGTAGCATATGTCTACACAATTGCTATCACATTTGACCTTGAAGAAATTATTAACTGTGATTTCTTAGCAGCACACACACTCTCTTGCTTTTGTACCTCTATAAATGAGATGTAACTCAGTTACTGCAGGTAAACTAGTTGTGTAACATACCAGTATTTGCATTTCACTGGCAATGATACTGAAGATGCCATGTATTACAATGGTATTTGAATTTCACTGGCATTAGTATTCAAGATGAGTGGCCAATTTGCTGATGTATTGCACACTAGCTGTGTTTGGTGCACAGTAACACATTAGTTCTATAGGAATAGTACACAGTAGTCTCTGAATCAAGAGGGAGAACCAACCTTTTTCCTGCATTTCTCTGTGTAATTGCCCTATGCAGCATATACTGTGCCTCTTAACTTCACCCCTTGCATGTGTAATCCAAATCCATCTATCCATTTTTTTAAACTTCAAGTTCATCTCGTAGTAACACTAATAGCAAGCTGAGCAATGTAATCTGACATCCTCCATCTCCACTCTCAGGATGATTCTGTGAGATCCCTAGTCACTCTCAGACATGATGAGAACATTCCCTGCAACATGCCTTGGATCTGCCTCAGGGCCCACCACAAACTGGCTGTGCTTTTTATCCCTCCTGTTTGAGATGACAATAGGCATACCACTCAACTGTCCAGATTTTCATAGAATGTCCAGATTTTTGTCTCTTATTTTTGGCCTGTTTCTCATAAAATTGTGTTTTTCTGGCAAATTGTTGAGGACTGAAGTCAGAAAATAATGGCAGACATTGGATTTCAGACTTCATGTCCTTCAGAAAATTCATGCTATGCAAAATCTGTTAGTCTATCAACTTCCTAAGTTTGTAAGAGCAATATTTAAAATGTGTCCTTATTTTTGGGCCTTTATCCCCCCCATTATTTGTGGCTTTGTCCAGATTTCTTGCTCTAAGAGGTTGAGAGGTATGACAATAGGGCATCTTCAATAGATGTTCAAACCACCTCAACTGATTCCTTTAACCCAAGGGAACAGTGTTATGGTCTAGGATGTGCCCTATTTGATGAGCTCCTCACTCCTGGTGGAGAGTGAACCCAGCTATGCTGTGAATGAATCTCATTTTTGATGCTACCATCTGTCATCTCATCCTACCAGTCAACACCCAAAGCTCATGAGCACATATGATGATGATGATGATGTAACACATCCAGTAAACAGAGTTTCCTACTATGACTCATTTCACCATCACAGTATGACACAATCGGCAGGATTCACAAAGGCTTACACGGAGTTCAAGAGTAGTGTAAGCCTCCGTGTAAGCCTCCCGATCCAGGAACAGCCCAAACCTCCGTGTAAGAGACAGCTAACACGTCTCTTACACGGACTGGGCGTGGAAATGCTCAATACCACATTTGCAGCTCAAAGATATGCAAATGAGGTATTTGAGCGATCCAAGAAGCCTAAACCAGTCCGTGTAACGGACGTGTTAGCTGCAGAAATGTACTCAGCTGACAACTGAGTACATTTCTGCAAAATTGACAATGGAGCTATGTCAGCTCCAAATAAAGGGTGCATATGTTTCATTTAGCATGCCAGTGGCCAAATATGTGGTCATTGGCATTAAAAAGTGTTGCAAAAGCATTTTAAATAACTTTTTTTTTTTTTTCGTGGGATTTCCATGTGTAACTGCAGCGCACACCCGAGCAAATGGGGTGCACTGCCTAAAACTGAAAACCGAAGCTTATAAGCCCACAATTGTAGGTTCAATGTATTACATGGAATGACAATGCAGGGACTAGCAGACCTAAATCAATATGGCCTCCGTGTAGTGGTTGCCAAGGGGGGGGGGGGGGGGGCTCCGTGTAAGAAATGTAACTAAGCATTACTAGGCAATCCTATGTAAATGAGAGTTACAATACTGAATCACACTGCCACATAGGTAATGAGCACTTTCTGAGTAGTGTAAGAGTTATAGAAGGGGGAGGAACAGAGTAAGAGGTAGGTGACATCACAGGGGGGAATGATAGAAATAAATGTATCAGATTGGAGGGCAATGTAACGTGACAGATGACAGACAGACAGCGGGGAGAGAGGTGTGACCCAACAGAACACTAGGAAAGTCAAGAAATTGAGGGTGCACACTATCCCTACACTCAAACTTTCTTGATATATGTGCATGCATGCGTGTGCAGTCGTGTAAGGCAGGTTCAACATGTGGGAGCGTGTTGCAAACTGTTTACAACAGTTTGCGCGGGCGTGCACGTGTGTAAAGCTGTGTGTGCACGTTTTAACATGAATCAGCTAAGTTCACACCGTGTAAGGATGTGTGCGCGCGTGTAACACCGTGTAAGGATGTGTGCGCGCGTTTAAGTAACTGTGAGCGTGCTTAAGCTGGTGTGCACATTGCTCCCCCTGAGGAAACAGAGAGGAAAAAGGAAACAACCAGATTACAGGGAAACTGCCAGAGGATACTGCAGGAGTTAATTGGTGGAAACAATTGGAAGCAGGCAATTACACAGGCAGACTAGAAGCCCAACCCAGCACTTAAAACACTGCAAACAGCAGTGCAGGGTGTTTCTCACAAGAGATACTGCAAGAAAGGAGTAAGCTATCAGAATTGAAAACTGAAAAAAGCTGAACTCAGAGCAGAAATGCTAGGGGCTGCCATAGCTGTCATAATCAGGCATAGGCGAATTGCTGAGGGTGGTGACAATGCAGATGCTGACAGACAACCCAGAGTAAGGAGAAGGAGGAGAGTATACAGGCCCAGGGTCACCTACCATGGGTTACATGAGCTGGAGATAGTAGAGCGCTACAGAGTGGACAGAGACCTTCTGCTGCAAATTGTTGAGCTGTGCAGGCCACGTCTCACACACAGAACCAACAGAGGGGAACCCATCCCAGTGGAAACCAAGGTATGTGTTGGCCTAAGAATACTGGCAACAGGTACCTTCCAGAGACCAACTGGTGATATGATGGGGATATCACAGGCATCAGCCTCCAGGGTACTGCACCAGTTCCTGGATGCCATGTCAGCACATGTCGGTGATCATGTATATTTCCCCAATGCCCGTGAGGTACTGGCAAGCAATATGCGTCTCTTCCAGCAAATAGCGGGATACCCTGAGGTACTGGGTGCAATAGACTGCATGCACATACGCATCAAAGCACCAGCCGGTGAGCGGGGTAGAGCCTATATTAACCGCAAGGGATTCCCCTCCATCAACTGCCAGGTCGTGTGTGATGCCCAGGGCTTAATAATGAATGTGTGTGCTGGCTGCCCTGGGAGTTACCACGATTCCCACATCTGGCATCTGACGCAGCTGTACCAATCATTTGCCAGTGGGGACTTCCCACACGGACACCTAGTGGGGGATGCAGGTTATGCACTTGAGCCGTGGCTGATGACACCCATCAGAAATGCACACACACCCAAACAGGAACGCCATAATGAGGCACATGCACAAACACGTAATGTCATAGAGCGTGTGTTTGGGCTGCTCAAGTCACGGTTCCGGTGTCTGGACACATCTGGTGGAGCCTTGCAGTACACACCAACTACATGTACCCAAATGATCATGATATGTGCTATGCTACATAATATGATCCTGCGGAAACAGCTGCAGCAGGACCAGCATAGGGCTGGGCCAAACATACCCCACCATTGCCAAGGCCACCACAGGCAGAGGGTGACTCGGAGGAGGAACAACCTGACCTTGCCCCAGTAGGCAGAAGGAGGCATGCCCAGTATGCCCTGGCCTTGGCAAAGAGGCAACGCATAGCACATACACTGGCTCAGTAGGAACACTGGGACTGATACCCCCTCCAACTCACTCATATAGTAACAGGGATGCCTAACATGACACAACCTGCTTCCAAACATGTACAGGGAGTGTAGTATGTGCATCCGACAGAGGCAGCCCTGCAGCACCACCTGAGGCATCAATGCCATGTGTTAAGTAATGTAACACCATGTACTATATGCACACCTGAGGACCCTGACTAACATCCACCCTCACCAATCATAAACCACAAAAACACAAACCCACCTTCATAGGTACCACAAGGGATAGGAAGCTAGATGTAATGTTACCCAATGCCAGAAGTATAAACAGCAAGATGCGTGCAGTGTAAACGCACACAGTATAGAGAATCTAGATATCAGTGCTGTAATAGAAAACTGGGTCAAAGCCCACATCAGCACCCTAACACTACCAGGTCACACCTCATACAGTGATGTACATGTGCAAAAACATGGAACAAGCTACAAAATGAGGGTGACTAGCAATAAATGTCATGGATAACCACACCCCCATGTTGGTACCACAACAAGAAGCAACATGGATTAGCCATGGTCAGATACCAATGGCTAAAACTGTCTACTACTATATAGCTTGCTGCAGACCACTGTCCTAATAGCAGGAACCGCACCAGGCCTATGTTCATAGGTTCATAGGTCCATACTAGGCTATCTGCCCTAGGGCATTTATAAGCCTAGCCCAGAGTTTTGTGGCTTCCGCCACCCCTTTAGTTTGAAGGATAATATGCCCATTATTTTGCTGTGCCTCTGTCAAGCAGTGACACCGAGGTTATCCCTGGGGTATACCTGCGATCTCCCATCCATTGGTCAAGATTTCCCTTGAACAAAGCCAGCGAGGTACTCTGCCCCACATGTACCGGGATGTTGTTCCACAGCATAGGGAGTCTCTGGGTGATGAATCTGTCCCTCCAGCACGTCCTATTAATAGCCGTGTTGAGGTTTAAGTCTCTTGCCCCTGTACTTCTGATGGATTTAGAGGTTTTGAGGTGAAGCATGTTCATTAATTCCGGGTTGGACATGGCCTTGTATGTCAGGCACAGGTCACCTCTGAGCAGACGGTGGCGACTGAATAGAGCTGGAGTTCCTTCAATCGGGCAGCATAAGACATATTTTGAGACCCTTTATCCTTCTGGTGAGGAATTTTGGGGCCTTTCCAATTGCTGCAGGTGTCGGGTCAGATACATTCCGAATGGGGCATTGTACTCAATCATTGGTCTGATGAGTGATGAGTACAGGGGAACAATGACCCCCCTTGATCTAGATGTGAATCCCTGCATGATCAGGTGGGCAATGTAGAAGGTCTTCCTAACTACTTTGGCAACGTGAGTGTCAAACAAAAGGTTACTGTCAACCTGGGTGCCCAGATCCCTGATAACCTCTTCTGTGCTTAGAGGATTGCCACCTATATGGTAACTAGGGGTAACCTTGTTTTTCCCGAAGGGTATGACTATGCATTGTTTAGCGTTTAACTTTAGGCCATGGCTCTGGCACCAGTTATCTGTTTCTATGAGACCCTTCTGAAGGATGTCTGTGTCAGATGGGTTTCCAACTATGGCTCCCAGTTTGCAGTCATCTGCAAACTTTGTCAGCCATAATCCTCCTGTGTCTGCTTGTACTTCTGAAAGGTAGATGCCAAACAAAAGTGGGCCCAGGACTGAGCCCTATGGGACACCACTTGTGACAGGCTTGGAGTGTGACATGGCACCAGCAACTCTGACCCTGTGGGTTCTGTCACTTAGCCAGTTTGCAACCCATCTTGTGACGTATGGGTTTACATTTAAGCTGGTGAGTTTTTCAATGATACCCGAGTGGGGTATTGTGTCGAAAGCCTTTGCCAGGTCAAGGTAGGCTGTGTGGACTGCCTTGCCCACGTCAATGGACTTGGTGACTGTTTCGAAAAAGTCAACCAAGTTTAAAAGGCATGATCTGCCCTTGACAAAGCCAAACTGGGTTGGATCCAAAGTCTGCAAGTCCCCTATGTCCTCATTTATGAGTTCCATTATGATCCTCTCCATAGCTTTGCAGACCAGGCTTGTCAAGCTGATGGGACGGTAGTTTCTGGGGTCGGTGGAGGCACCTCCTTTGTGAAGTGGGACCACCATTGCCGTACGCCACTCCTTGGGTACATATCCTGAGGTGAGGCTAAGATTAAACAGCTGCCCTAACTGCGGGTTTAATTCCTCATTGAGTTTGTGGAGCACACAACCGGGGACACCATCTGGTCCCATGGATGCTGTGTTTTTCGCCTTGGATAGAGCAGTTCTCACCTGAGCATTTGAGATGTTTGGGGGGCTACAATCCTCTGGTATAGATATCTCTCCTTTTGGGGGGGAGGGAGAATCTGCACTGAACCTGTCAGCCAGTATGTTGGCAATGTCTGTAGGTTCAGTGATTTTTACATCATTTTGAACTAATTCTGAGCATATCTGGGAGTTTCCTCCCAGGTTTCTAACATAGCTAAAAAAGGCCTTATGATTGTCTTTTGAGTCCTTAGCGATTTTTCTCTCAGAATTTGCCTTGGATGATTATATGAGAGATCTCAGTTTTGTACTTATAATGAGCAGGGGTGTCTTCCCTTCTACGGATTTTGCTCTATCTTGTAGTAGCTCCTTCCTTTTGTTGTAGAGCTTGGTTATGGCTGGGGTCCACCAGACTGGACGCTTGCCTTTGGTACAAAGAGTCTTTGTTTTGTTTGGGATTGCCTGATCCATGCAGTCATGGAGGTGCTGGTAGAAGGCATTTGTAAGTGATTCAGCGGCTTGGGTAATGGTTTCCGCTGGCTTGGGGGCCTTGAAAGAGACCACACCAGTCTTTAGAAGTGTGAAGTCGGCTTTTGAGAAGTTCTTCACTGTGGTCTGTTTTATCTGGGGTGGGGATGGGATGTGGACTTCCAGTGAGATTAGTTTATGATCTGATCTCACCAATGATGGGTATACTTCTGGTGTTGAACATTGTGACCCCATGTTCATGATGATGAGATCTAGTATGTTGTCTCCTCTTGTGGGGATGGTGACTAGTTGTTCCATGGCAGTTGAGTTTATGAACTCTAGGAACCTTTGGGCTAGAGTGTTGGGGCTTGAGTAGTGATCCCAGTCTATATTTGGATAGTTGAAATCACCCAGTATGATGGTGTTTGGAGATACATTTATCCCCTCCAGTGTTTTCAGGAAAGCTGTGTGAGGTTCCTGAGTTTGAGAGAGTGGCCTGTAACATGCTACAAACTGCAGAGCAGTCTTGCCTACGGTTAAATGCACCTGGATGGTCCCCGATGCATCGTGCGTTGCCACCAACCTTGAGGTGAGGGTGTCCTTGATGAATATGGACACCCACCCTCCTTTCTTGGTGTTGTCTGGATTTTGGGGCCGGAACGCATGATATGAGGTAACACCTGATAGTGCCGGTGTGCTGTCAGGAGCCTTGAACCAGGTTTCAGTCACAGCACAGACATCGATGTTCTCCATACTGAGAAGGGCTTTGAGTGCATGCATCTTGAGGTTGAGACTTCTGGCATTGAGCAGCATTACCCTTAGTTTTTTTCCTTTTTTGTGTTCTAGGGTGGTAGGTTTAGAATCTGAGCCTTGCCTAAAAAAGGCACAATGGGGGTGGCAAGAGCCTTAGCCAAAATCCGGAAGCCCAGGGGTGACAGGTGCAAGCCGTCCCTTGCGAATCAGTGTGGCTTGTCCAGCATGTCATCCCAGGCAGACAGACATTGGATCCCCTTTGACTGACACCATAGTTTAAGCCAATTATTACAGCTGATCATCTTGTCTCTGTATTGTGGCATCATTCTTGGTGAAGGTAGGATACTGCTCAAGGTCAGGGTCATACCTGCCTGGGCTACATAATCAGAGAGCTCCTCTATGTCTCTTTTCATGTAGTCCAGGGAGGTACATCTCAGGTCATTCACACCAGCATGGACAATGACTGAGTCATACTTGTACTTGCAGTTGAGTGACCTGAGTGCTTGCATTATGTGGTGGATTCCAGTGCCCGATAGGCAGCTTACTGTGACCTTCCCCTTACTCAATCTGGTGAGCGGGACGTCAGTGTGTCTGACTATGGAGTCACCTATGACGAGTGTGTCTGGCATTGTGTGTGGCCTTAAGGGCTGTGACTGTTTGGCACACTGACTCTGTGGTCTATGTGTTGCATGTGCTGTGCCCTGTGGAGGCAGTTGTTTGGGTGTCTGCTTTGGTGGCCTCTGCTGTTTTGGTAGATTTCTGATCAGAGCCTCCGAGTATGTCTTTGTGTGTTTATGTGTATGATTTGAAGTTGTAATAGTGCTATGTGAGACTGGGTATGTGGTGTGTGCGGTTACCTTCTCCTCCTCTCTGGTCTTGCCAGTCCTATGTTGAGAGAGCTCAGCCTCCAGTTTGGCTATATAGTTGCATCTCTCACATGTATTTGTGTTTTGTGGGTGAAGGAGAGGGTTGTCTGTGTACATGAGGCAATTGTAACATTGCCTCAATATTCCCAGGTTCACCAGCTGAGCAGGAGAGGACATTAGCAACTGATCCTTTGACATGCTAGAAGGAATAGACAAGAAATGTTGGAATACAGGAAGATATCAAGCCCCCCAAACCACATTATATTGCTTGACTGACAATACCTACACATACACCATAGTTTCATAGTTTCATAGTTTACTACTAGGCTATCTTCCCTAGTGCATTTATAAGCCTAGCCATAGTGATGTGGCTATTGCCACCCCTTATAGTGGTAATAAGTGTACAGAATAGATTCCGAATATTGTGCCTCTGACTTAGTAGTGACGCATTATGACCCCCTTACATAATCAAATAACTTGACTGTGCCTCTGTCTAGTAGTGACACAGGGAGGACCCCTGGGGTAAACCTACAATCTCACATCCAGTTGTCCAGATTTCTCTTGAAGAGAGTCAGTGAGGGACTCTGTCTAACATGAACTGGGATACTCTGCTAGAGTGTGAGAAGCCTCTGAGTTATGACTCTGTCCCTCCAGCATGTCCTATACATGTATGTGCTGAGGTTCAAATCTTTAGCTCTCATGGTTCTGGTGGATTTGGATTGCTTGCAGTGGAGCATGTCCACCAAATCCTGATTGGACATGGTCTTGTATGACAGGCATAGGTCACCTGTAAGTATGCGGTATTCTACTGAATAAAGCTGGATTTCCTTTAGTCTGGAAGCATATGACATGTGTTGTAGACCCCTAAACTTCTTGGTAAGGTACTTTTGGGGTCTCTCCAGCTGTTGCAAGTGCTGGGTGAGGTACATACCAAATGGGGCTTTGTATTCAATCATGGGCCTGATAAGAGAGAAGTATAGTGGTACAATGACCTCCTTTGATCTGGATGGAAAACCCTTCATGATAAGGTGGGCAAGATAGAAAGTCTTTCTAACCACTTTGGCAACATGGGTGTCAAACGAGATGTCACTATCTACATGTGTCCCCAGGTGTCTGATTTGTTATCTGTGCTCAGTGGGTTGCTGTCCATGTATTGATTTGTGGGTACTTTGTTCCTCCCAAAGGGGATGACTACACATCAGTTGAATTCAGTTTCAGGCCATGATTCTGGCACCAGCTATCTGTCTTTGTGATGGCATTCTGTAGGATGTGTGTGCCAGCTGATGTATTCACTATGGTGCCTAGGTTGCAGTCATCTGCAAACTTTGTCAGCCACAACCCTCCTATGTTTGCTTTCACATCTGAAAAGTAAATGCCAAATAAGAGGGGTCCCAGGACAGATCCTTGTGGGAAACCACTTGTGACTGGCTTTGAATCTGACAAGGCACCTGCAATGTCGACTTTATGGGTCCTGTTTCTTAGCCATTTTGCAACCTATCCTGTGACATATGGTGTTATATTTCAGCTGTTGAGCTTGTCTATGATGCCTGAGTGGGGTATTGTGTCAAAGGCCTTAGTCAAGCGCAGGTAGGCTGTGTGGACCGCGTAGCCCTCATCAATGGCCCTACTGACAGTTTCAAAATAGTCAACTAGGTGCAAAAGGCAGGATCTGCCCTGTACAAAGCTGAACTGGGTGGGATCAAGGGTCTGTAGGTCACCAATGTCTCTGTTTAAGAGCTCCATAATGACTCTTCCCATAGCTTTGCAGACAAGGCTGGTTAAGCTTGTGTGGTGGTAGTTGCCAGGGTCTGTGGAGGCATCTCCTTTGTGGAGTGGGACCACTGTTGCTGTACGCCAGTGTTCAGGTACATATCCTGCAGCAAGGCTAAGGTTAAATAGCATTTGTATATACGGGTTTAGCTCCTTCTGGAGTTCACATAGCATGCAACTGGGGATACCATCAGGTCCCATTGATGCTGTGTACTTGTCTTTGCTGAGTGCGGCTCTCACACGGACATCCGAGATGACAGTGAGGTTACATTCAGCTGTGATAACTATCTTCTTTGGGGCGTGAGGGAGGGGAAAAATTGCACTGAACCTGTCTGCCAGAATGTTGCCAATATCTGTCAGGTCACTGAAATATATGTTGTTGTGTACCAACTCTGAGCATATCTGAGGGTTCCCACCCAGGTTTCTGACATAACTGAAGAAGGCAGTGTGGTTATCTTCATTGTCTTTGGTGATTTATGTCTCCAAGTTGACCTTGGATGTCTTTATGAGAGAATGTAGCTTTTACTAGTGCTGATCACAGCTGCCTTCCCTTTAGGAGATGTAGCTCTGTCTTGCATTAGTATCCTTCATCTGTTATACAGTTTGTTTATGGCTGGGGTCCACCAGACAGGCCACTTTCCTTGGTGGAGAGGGTCTTGTTTTTATTTGTGATTGCATGGTCCATGCTTTCTTGGAGATGTCCGTAGAAAGCGTCTGTGAAGGAGTCACCATTGTGTGTTGTGGTTTCCACTGGCCCAGTGGGCTTAACGGATACCATCTCAGTCCGAAGAAGTGTGAAGTCAGCTTTTGAGATGTTTGTCACTATACTCTTTGTATTATACTAGCACTGACACAAGTGTAGACAATTTCCCAGAATCCATCAAACAAAATGGACATGCAAAATGTAACACTTCCACAAGAGGGGTAAGCATACTGGATGTGATAATAAGAAATATGTGTAGTGGATGTCAAGATGAGAAGTGTACCCCTCACTGGTAAGACCAGACCATAGAGTAATCACACTGTAGTTACACATCCCGACCCCAGTCCCTGGTCAAATTACCACAGTGAAACACATGTATAAAGCATAGCTTGCACCCCTACAAACCAATGTGGAATCCATGAAAAGCCTTGTGCAGGTCCAGAATATGGGACACACTGCAGAACATGTTATACAGGCATACCATGAACACAGCCAAGAGTGCTTGGAGTCTGCAATCACAAACAACAAGACACAATGCCATACACCCAGGCATCTGGCATGTTGGACTCCAGCAATTACTAAACCATCGAAGAAAATGAGGAAGCTACCACATGATAGATCAAACATAAAAGGTGAAGTAATCAGTGATCACTAGTATGGCAATAAAATGTGTCCACACATACAATCCACTAAGGCCAGGCAAAACAAGTAGAATCTGTGAATCCAGTGGCAATGTGACACCTGTCCCAAGTACACACACAACAACAACTCACCCCAATAAATACAAATGTATGTGATAGATGCAACCAGGTAGCCAAACCGGAGCCTGAACACCCCAAAATCAGTACTGTCAAAACTAGTCAGGAGGACAAGGTAACCACATACACCACAAACCCAGTCCCACATAGACCTACAACGACTGTAAACCAAACACATAAACACAAAAACATTACCAGAGGCCCTAATTACAAACACACAACACCAACACAAGCCTCCAAAGCAGACACCCAATAAAACAACCTCCAGACATAGCACATGTAACACATAGTACACAAAGCTGGTGTGCCAAACAGTCACAGGACAGAAGGAGAAATAACATGCCTGATACAGTTGTAATAGGTGACTCCATAGTGAGACATGCTGCTGTTCCAGGGATGGCTTGCACCTGTTACCCATGAGCATCTGGATATTGCCTAAGGCTTTTGCAACCTACAGAGATCCTTTCGTAGGCAAGGCCGAAAAGACCAACCCACCACAATAGAAAACAAAACTGGAAAGAAACAGAAGGGTAATGCTGATCAATGCCAGATGTGTAAACCTCAATATGCATGCTCCTCAGGCCCTCCCCAGTATGGAGAACATCGATGTCTGTCCAGTGATAGAAACCTGCTGCAAGCCTCGTGACAGCACACCAGCACTACCAGGTAATACCACATATCATGTGTTATGGCCACAAAACCTGTAACAAAACATAAAAGGAGGGTGAGTATCCATATGCAGCACAGACACCCATACGTCCAGTTAACTGACAATGCTTATGCCATTGCAGTCCACCCATGTGCAACTAACCGTAGGCAAGACTGCTGTACAGTCTGTAGCATGCTACAGACCACACTCTCACACACAGGAACCCCACCCCACTGTCCTGAAGACAGTGGACAGTATGAATGTACCACCAAATACAAAACAAGGTACACACAAATTGCCACATAGGTGGTAAACCATTATGTGTGGAAGGAGTAATCAGGGACCTAGTGACACAAGTGGACAGTCACCTGTTATGTGACAGTCACATCGCCAATTTGTCTAGGAAGACCGTCTATATTGGACACTGTATCATGAAAGGATTCACACCTACGTCAACAAAGGTCATTGTGCCCCTATACTGTTCCCCTATCAGACCATATTGTAATACAATGCTTCATTTGGGATGTACATTACCTGGCACCTGCAGCAGTTAGAAAGACCTCAGAGGTACCTCAGCAAGAGTCAGAAAGGGTCTCAAATATATCTCATATGCTGCCTGGCTGTAGACACCACAGCTGAATGCAGTCACATACTGCCTACACAGAGGCATTGTATGTCTGTTGTACAAGTCCATGTCCAACACAGAAGTAATGGACATGCTCCACCCCAGAAAACTCAAAGCCATCGGAGCTGTGAGTCAGAGATGTCAACCTTAACACATAATCAAATAGGATGTGCTGGAGGGACAGATACCTAACCCTGAGTCTCTCCACACCCTGGAACAGAATACCACTACATGTTAAGCAGAGCCCCTCACTGACACTCTTCAACAGGAAGTTAGCAAAATGGATGGATAATTGTAGATGTACACTGGGGGTCTTTACTGTGTCATGTCCAGACAGAGGCACAGCTAAGTAAATCATAAATGGCCATAATATTCAAATAGCAAGGGTGGCAAAAGCCACACACACTGTGGCTAGGCTTACAAATGCCCTAGGGTGGATAGCCTAGTATGAACCTATGAACCTATTATGATACAAATTGTACAGGACACTAAGGATAACCCCAAGGCTGCTGCAACTGATGGTAGTAAGCGTGTTGTGAATTCCCGGATATGCTCTGGATCACACAAATATTACAAACCACATACCAAACACACACACGTATTGCCAACATACATCCTGACAGGTGCAGTGCAAACCCCCCCCCCCCATAATGCAAAATATCTTTCCCAGCAGACTGCTGGCTCCCTGACATTATGTCAGCCTTACCACAGGATATGTACCCAAAGAGCAGTGTACAACAACAGTGGTTGTTCTCAAGAAAGGCATCGCCTGAATGGATACTAAAAACAACCACCACAGAATCCTGAGAAGCTTGGTCTGCACAGCTATGGAAAGGATCAGCATGTACCGCAGACATAACGATATTGGGGATCTATTGACACCTGACCCTACCCAGTGTGGGTTTATGAAGTGCAGACCCCACTCCTAAACATGTGTGACTCAGTTGAAACAGTAATTGAGGTCACTGATGAGGGCAATGTGGTCCACACAGTGTAGCTGGACCTTGCAAAGCCTTCTATACAATACCCTATGTGTTCAATATAGATATGCTCACCAGTTTATGTATACACCCCAATGTCACTAGAGGGGTTGCAAACTAGACCAACGACAGAACTGACATGGTCAGACATGCTGCAGCCATGTCAGACTACAAACCACATATAACAGGTATCCCACAAAGCTTGGTCCTGGGACCTTCCCCGTCTGGTGTATATGCCCCATAGGTACAGGCCAACATGTAAGGACTGTGCCTGAACATGTTTGCAGAGGGCTACAAACCGTCTAGCATATCTGACACTCCAGCTGACACAAGCATCCCACAAAAGGGCCACATAGAAACAGACAACTGGTGCCATAGCCATGTCAGCATGTTAAATGGAGAAAACTGTAAAGTCAACCTCTGTGGATATACAGTAAGTGACCAACAATTACCACATAGGTGTTAACCCATTACATACTTAACATGTAATGACAGACCTGGGTACACAAGGTGATAGATATCCTGCATTGGACAAACATGTGGCTGTAGTGTTAACAGAAACAACCCATATACCAACCTAATCATGAAGGTTATGACATCTAGATAAGGGGAGGTCATTGTGGTTCTGCAGTTATCCTTCATCAGCGTTACAAATGACCACAACAGTCCCTGTGGGGTGTACCTCAGCAGACACCTCCATCAACTGTAAAGTCCACAACAGTACCTCACCAGGAGTATCAAAGAGCTTGAACACCTGTAATGTGTTGCCTGATTAAACAGAGTGCAACTCCACACACTGCCATGCTGGCCACTCAGACGCAAGCTGTGCCTGATGTAGAAAGCCATGTCCAAGCTGGAATCACTGAACATGCTGCACCTTGTACAATCTGAATGGCAGTGAGCTATGCACATGAGGGACATGAACCCCAGCACTGACATACATAGGACAAGCTGTACTGCATTATCCATAACACAGAAGCCACCCCCACGCATGAGTAAACTACCAGTACAGGTTATCCATAGAGTCACTCGTTGATTCTCCTCAACAGGAATCTTAACGAGTGGATGGAAGATGGTAGGTTTACCCTGGGTATCAATGTTATGTCACAGGTAGACAGAGGCACAGTATACTAAACAAGACATATGTCATGACAAAATACACTTACAATGTGTCGAAGGACAAACACACTCTCTGACTAGCATTAGACATGGCCTAGGGCACATTGGTAGTGTTTGCCAATGTACACCTATGTTGTGGAATACTCTACTGATGTTGGATGAGGCTATTGTAAGTAGTTCATATCTGAACATAATGCAACATGGTCAGATAGGTTCATAGGTACATAGGTTTATACTAGGCTATCTGCCCTAAGGCAGTTATAAGCCTAGCCCAGGAGTTCTGTGGCTTACGCCACCCCTTATATGGAAACAATACTGTGCCCGTTAGTTTGTTGTGCCTCTGTCCAGCAGTGACACAGAGACAATCCCCGGGGTAAACCTATGATCTCCCATCCGCAGGTCAAGATTCCTCTTGAACAGAGCCGGCGAGGTGCTCTGCCTCACATGGACCGGGATTGTACTCC
Organism: Protopterus annectens; assembly: GCF_019279795.1. NCBI lineage: Eukaryota > Metazoa > Chordata > Ceratodontiformes > Protopteridae > Protopterus > Protopterus annectens. The sequence goes on along the minus strand of NC_056727.1, from coordinate 317,248,806 downwards.
ACAGCATAGGGAGTCTCTGAGTGATAAATCTATCCCTCCGACATGTCCTACCTATATCCCTGCTAAGGTTTAAGTCACTTGCCCTAGTGGTTCTGGTGGATTTGGAGATTTTGAGGTGGAGCATGTCCATTACTTCCTGGTTGGACATGGCCTTGCATGTCAGGCACATGTCACCTCTGAGCAGACGGTATGTGACTGAATAGAGCTGGAGTGTCTTCAATCTGGCAGCATATGACAGATGTTGGAGTCCCTTTATCCTTTTGGTGGGGGACTTTTGGGGTCTCTCCAATTGCTGCAGATGTCGGGTGAGATACATCCCGAATGGGGCATTGTACTTGATCATTGGTCTGATAAGTGAAGAGTACAGGGGAACAATGACCTCACTAGATCTGGATGTGAATCCCTTCATGATCAGGTGGGCAATGTAGAAGGTCTTTCTAACCACTTTAGCAATGTGAGTGTCAGAAGAAAGGCCACTGTACACCTGGGTCCCCAGGTCCATGATAACCTCCTCTGTGCTTAGAGGATTGCCACCTATATGGTAGCTTGGGGTTACCTTGCTCTTCCTGAAGGGTATGACTATACATGTTTTGACATTTAACTTCAGGCCATGGCTCTGGCACCAGCTATCAGTTTCCGTGAGTCCCTTCTGAAGGATATCCGTGTCTGATGCACTGTCCACTATGGCACCCAGTTTGCAGTCATCTGCAAACTTTGTCAGCCAAAGTCCTCCCATGTTGGCCTGTACGTCTGAAAATTAGATGATGAACAATAGGGGGCCAAGGACCAAGCCCTGTGGGACACCACTTGTGACCGGCTTGGAGTCTGACATAGTGCCAGCAACTCTAACCCTGTGGGTCCTGTCCTTAAGCCAATTTGCAACCCATCTTGTGACATATGGTTTCACATTTAAGTTGGTAGGTTTTTCTACAATACCCGAGTGGGGTATTGTGTCGAAAGCCTTTGCAAGGTCAAGGTAGGCTGTATGGACTGCCTTTCCCTCATCAATGGCCTTAGTGACTGTTTTGAAGAAGTCGACCAAGTTCAAAAGGCATGATCTGCCCTTGACCAAGCCAAACTGGGATGGGTCCAATGTCTGCATGTCCCCTATATCTTTGTTTATGAGCTCCATTATGATCCTCTCCATAGCTTTGCAGACTAGACTTGTTAAGCTTATGGGGCAGTAATTACCAGGGTCCGTAGAGGCACCGCCTTTGTGCAGATGTGCACAACTGGACCCTAACCAGGCTGTTGTGCACACTATGGAAATGTAAAGCAGTGATAGGACTACAGCCCAGGATACTGTCCACCACAGTGAAAGTACTGAACCACTACACTATACAGTACTACAGTGTTAGGTCAGTATGAACAGATGTTGACATTTGTATGCAAAGTATTCCATGCAAAACCTGCAGGCACAGTATAATCCCTGTTGTGTTCACACAAAAAGCAGTTGGACAGTAACTACACAACATGGCACAGAACACACAACCATAAACTGGAGATATTTGTTGAAGGTCACACTCATCCACAAATGTGATGGGCTGCAGAGTTCAACATATGGAAAGCTCACACTGGGCATGCTCACACACTTTGATAAATGAGACATCTTTCACACAACATGCCATGGGAAGGCTGAACTGGGCATGCTCACACACTTAGTCCAAATGTTTCTCTTAGCAACTGGGAAAACACACCACAGGATGCTCATTCCCCTTTCTAAACACTGATGATGTCAGCACCCTATAAGTATATCAGGAGAAAAAAAATCTCCCTGCAATCTGAATAGCGCGCTCCGCTAATGCGTCCGTCTCTAGTGTCATACCATAGTTAGATAGGGGTTTGAATCCGGCAAGTGTGTATGAAGGCGGGTAAGTGTATATGAAAGGACAATCCCTTTTGGCAACTGTGGAAACACACCACAGGATGCTCATTCCCCTTTCTAAACACTGATGATGTCAGCACCCTATAAGTATATCAGGAGAAAAGAAATCCCCCAGCAATCTGAATAGCGCACTCTGCTACTGCGTCCGTCTCTAGTGTTATAACATAGTTAGGTAGGGGTTTGAATCCAGCAAGTGTGTGTGAAGGGGTAAGTGTGTATGAAAAAAACATCCCTTTTGGCAACTGGGAAAACACACTACAGGATGCACATACCCCTTTCTAAACTATATCACAATTAGTTATGGCTTTTGATTCCAGACATGTCACGTGTGTTTTGCTCACACAGAATGCCCATGTGTTCAGGTTGTTTCTCACAATAATGCATGACATCGATTAAACCAGTTATGGCAATGCACACATGATGTATGTGTGTGCCAAATACACATATGTACCTGTAACCTTCAATAGTTACCATGTGTGATGCCTGCCACATGTGAATACATGGTATTTGCACAGGGTAACATTATGACTGTGGTCCTCTGTGCAGGTGCTGCATGTGGGATGTGTATATACAGTGTGAGATGTAGAAGAAATCAACCTAGTAGTGAGGGATACACACCTGGTCTGGGGCATATAGTCAACATGTTGTTGATGAACAGGTGCTGCATGTTTTCACCTGTTGTGGGAGTGGTAATAAGTTGTTCCATAGCAATGCAGTGACCACATGCCAAGAACCGTTCAGCTAGGGTGTTGTAGCTACAGTAATAAATTACCATTCAGTAATATGTCAGCATTCCTGGTGAGGGTCTGATGCCAACCAAGGTCAGGGTTCTACCAGCCTGTGTCACTTGCTCAGTGAGCCCTTCCATGTTCCCTATCATGTATCCCAGTGAGGGACATCACACATCAGCTGTAGTGGCATGGACAATGACTGAGTCATATGTGTCCATGCATCTGACTGACCTGTATGCTTGTGTTATGTGGTGGACCATAGTGCCCCATGAGCATATCACTGTGACCTTCACCTTGTCCAGCCTGGTGAGCATGACCTCACTGTACTGGACAATAAAAGTACCTAACACAACTGCAGCAGTAGTGTTGTATAGCTGTACAGACTGTGCTTGTTTGGCACACAGGATTTGTGTGCTATGTGTTATGCGTGCTGTCTTCAGGCCTAACGTATGCCTGTGTGCCAGCTGCAGAGGTGTCTGCCACTCAGGCAGGATGCTATCCTTAGGCTCCACGAATGGCCCAGTGTGTTTCCGTGCTTGTATTGCTGTCAGTGTAGGTCCACATCAGACTGGTATTGCAGTCACTGTAGTATTTCATGCCACCTGACAGGTTATGCCAGTACTGGGTTCAGAGTGCTTAGTCCACAGTTTGGCCATGTGTTTCCATCTCATACATGTGTTGTACATCCATGGGTAGGGGATAGGGTTGACTGTGTACATGTGGCAGCTGTGACATTACTACATGACTCACATATTCCACAACTGTACCATAGAGGTGACTGACAACTGACCTTTGCACATGCTACCATAGTATTGAGATTGCATTGGTGATTAACAGCACATAGGGCCAATGGTGAACAAGATACATAGGTCCATAGGTTCATACTAGGCTATCTGCCCTAGGGCATTTATACACCTAGCCAGAATGTGTGTGGCTTTCACCATGCATTGTAAATCTATCTTGCTATGCCCTTTTCCAAGGTTAGTATACTGTGCCTCTGTCTAACAGTGACACATAAGTGATACCCAGGGTAAACCTATAATGTCACATCCAGTCATTAATATCCCTCTTGAAGATAGTCACTGAGTGACTCTGCCTAACCTCTATTGGGATATTATGCCAGAGTGAAGGGAGCCTCTGAGTTATGAATGTGTCCCTCCAGCATGTCCTATGTATATCACTCCTGAGGTTCAAGTCTTTCCAGCATGTAGCCTGATGGGATCTGGATATTCTGAGGTGCAGCATGGCCATTAAGTCAGGGTTTGACATGGCTTTATATGTCAGGCACAGATTGCCTATGAAGAGGCAGTATGCCACTGAGTAGAGCTGCTGTTTCTTTAACCAGTCAGTATGTGGCATCTGTTTGAGCCCTTTGATCCTCTTGTTGAGGTACTTTTGTGGTCTTTCCAGTTGCTGCAGGTGTCTGGTAAGGTGCATGCCGACAGGGGCATTGTAGTCAATTATGGGCATGATGAGGGATGAGTAAAGAGGCACAATGTCCTCCCCTGATCTACATGTGAATCCCTTCATGATGATGTGGCCTATATAGAATGTTTTCCTAACCACTTTGGCCATGTTGTTGTCAAATGAGAGAATGCTATCAACTTGTGTACCCCAAGGTCCATAATTCCTTCATCTGCACTTAATGGATTAACACATATGTGGTACTTTGTGGTCACTTTGTTTTTGACAAAGGGGATGACTATACATGTTTTGGCATTCAGCTTGAGGCCATGGCTGTGGCACAAGTCATGTGTTTCCAAGAGGCTCTTTTGGAGGATGCGTGTGTTAGCTGGAGAGTTGATTATGGCGTCCGGTTTGCAGTCATCTGCGACTTGCTCAGCCACAGTACTTCCATGTTGGCCTGTACCTCTGATAAATATATACTGAACAAGACAGATCCCAGGGCTGAGCCTTGTGGGACACCACTTGTAACTGGTTTTGAGGCTGACATGGCTCCAGCAATTCTAACCATGTGTGTTCTGCCCTTGAGCCACTGTGCAATATCTGTAGTGACATAGGGGTTAATATGTACACTGGTGATCTTCCCTAGAATGCACAAGTGGGGTATTGTATCAAAGGCTTATGCAAGGTCCAGGTAGGCTGTGTAGACCACCTTCCCCTTGACAGTGGCCTTGGTGACTGTTTCAAAGAAATCAAACAGGTTTGAGAGGCAGGATCTGCCATTAACAAAGCCAAACTGTGTATGATGACATGTCTGTAGGTCCCCAATATCTATATTTATGAGGTTCATGATGATCCTTGCCATAGCTTTGCAGACCAAGCTATTCAGACATATGGGGCGAATAGTGTCCAGGATCCGTTAAGGCACCACCTGAATGTAGAGGGACCACTGTTGCTGTCCGCCACTCTTTGGCCACATATCGTGTAGTAAGGCTGGGATTGAACAGTAGTGTTATGTCTGGGTGTAGCTCTTCTTGGGGTTCATGTAGGACACAGCCTGGGACACTGTCTGGTCCTATTGCTGCAGTGATTATTGCTTTGGAGAGTGCAGCTCTTACCTGAGCATCTGAGATGTCAGGGGGGGGGCAGCACTCTGCTGGGAGAAATATTTGCCCTTTTGGTGTGGAGGGGGGGGAGAAGGTAGCAGTGAACCTGTCCACTAGGATGTTGGCAATGTCTGCGTGTTTGGTATTTTGTGTGACATCTTGGACTACCTCTGAGCATATCTGGGTATTACCACCCAGGTTCCTAACATAACTACAAAAAGCCTTGTGATTATCCTCAGTGTCTTGTGGAATCTTCTCTCAAAGATGGCCTTAGACAATCTTATGGGTGCCTGTAGTTGTCTTCTAATACTCATCAGTGATGCCTTCACATTTTGGGAGTTTGTTGTATCATGTAGTAGCTTCATCCTTCTATTGTATAGTTTGTTTATGGCTGGTGTCCAGCACACAGGACGTCTGCCTTTGGAGGACTGGGTCTTGTTTTCATTTGGGATTGCATGATCCATGCATTCCTGAATGTGTCCATAGAATGCCTTTATACAGGTATCTGCAGTCTGGTCCATATTTTCAACAGTCCGGGGGGCTTTTAAGGTTTCCACATCATTTATGAGGAGTGTGAACATGCTTGGCAAGAGGTGTTGACTGTATTCTTCTGTGCAAGGGGTGGCCTTGGGATGTGAATATCCAGTGAGATTAGTTTATGATCTGATCATACCAGTGAGGGATACACTTCTGGTCTGGAGCATAGAGTCCCCATGTTGGTGATGATCAGGTTCAGTATGTTTTCCCCTCTTGTGTGAGTGGTAACAAGTTGTTCCATAGCATATTGGTATATAAATTCCAGTAATCTGTGGGCTAGGGTGTTGGAGCTACAGTCATGCTCCCAGTCTATGTTTGGGTAGTTTAATCCACCCAATATAATGGTGTATGGACAGACCTACATATTTCCAACTGTTTTCAGGAAGGCCAAGTGCGGTTCTTGTGTTTGTGAGGGTGGTCTGTAGCAGGCTATAACCTGGAAGGCAGTTTTACCCATTGTTACCTGCATATGGATAGTCTCTGATGTTTGGTGCTTTGCCACCAACCTGGAGGTGTGGGTATCTTGGATGAATATCAATACACCCCTCCTTTTGTGGTTTTGTGCAAGTTTTGGGCCTGAAAAGCATGGTATGAGGTATAACTTGGTAGTGCTGGAGTGCTGTTGGTAGCCCTGAATCCGATATCTGTTACTGCACAGATAGTGATGTTCCCCATGCTGAGGAATGTTTTGAGTGTGTGCATCATCAGGTTTAGAGTCCTGCAGTGGCATATATGACTGCTCACGTGGACAGATGCCAGGTAAGTCATATGCAAAGTGTCACAGGCAACGTACATGTGCACAGGAGAAACAGTGACATTCTGTCAAGTGAGACATGAACATACATATAGTAAGCTATGCAGATGTCACTAGGAGTCCACAGAAGCTGTGTAACTCTGCATGGCAGGTCGGATCAGTATTCCAGGGTAACTGCAAGGAAACATGCATGCAAACATAGCTACTGTAAGCAGGGCTGCATGTAGTCCATTGTACAACAAACAAGCTGTACCACTATCAGTAGGTAACACTGCAAATGCTCACCAGCTGACATATGAATACCTATGTCACCAAAGGTGATACTTACCAGACCACGGACAGAAATGACATGGCCAGACACGCTGCATCCCACATGAACACATATCTCAAGCAACACAGACCTCACAATGTCAGTGTTCATAACAGACACAGCCCATAAGGCCAAACACAATGTGTGACACACCTATAATAGGTGATGCCATAGTCAGACACACTGACGTCCCGCCCTCCAGACTGAGCAAGGTAAGGGTCACATTTAGCTACCTGTCGGGTGATAGAATGTGCCACATAACACAAGCACTCAGGTCACTCCACAGCAAGTACAAGAATGAGGCAGTCATTGTCCATGCTGGTGTGAACAACCTGAGACGTACCTCCCTGGACCACATGGAAAGAGACAAAGAGGAGCTCTTACATCACTCTCTCAAACTCAGGAATCCCACACAGCCTTCATGACGACACAGGAGAGTATATATTTCTCTGCAAACACCATCATACTGGGTGACATCAACTACCCAAACATAGACAGTGAACATTACTCAAGCCACAATACCCAAGCTCTAGGGTTCCCATAGTTCAGAAACTCTTTAGCTATGGAACAGGTAGTCAACATTCCCACAAGAGGGGAAAATATACTAGACCTGATCATCACATACATGAGTACAAAATGCTCACCACTTGAAGTATATACCTCATTGTTGCAATCGAACCATATACTAATCACACTGGAGTACTGGATCCCCCACATATGCAAACCTCAAACACATTGATGTGTGTGTGGGAAATGCCCCTATTAGCAACTGTGACAGTACACTACAGGATGCAGATTCCCCTTTTGAAACACTGATGATGTCAGCACTCTATAACTATATTACCTGAATTAAAGATCTCCAGTAATTCATATAGCATGCTCTGCTAATGTGTCTTTCTCCAGTGTCATAACAAAGTTAGGTAGGGGTTTAAATCCTGCAAAGGGAATGTATGTGTGTTAGTATAAGTGGGGTTTGTGTGTGTGCATAATGCTGTGAGGGAAAAGTGCCTTTTGCCAACTGGAAGAACACACTACAGGGTGCACATCCCTCTTCCTAAACACAGATGATGTCAGCACCCTCTATGTACAGCATTAGAAAAGATTTCTCCCACTAATGCAAATAGCACACTCTGCTAATGTGTCTATCTCTAGTGTCATAACACAGTTAGGTAGGGGTTTGAATCTTGCAAATGGAAAGTATGTGTTTTAGTGTGAGTGGGATTAGTGTGTGTGCACAATGCTGGGGGTGGGATGTGGCTTTTGCCAAATGGGGCTATGCACTGCAGGGTGCACATTTCCCTTAACAAACAGTGATGTTGACAGCACCCTATACAAACAACATGACAACAGACAACTGCCAGTACTCAGTATAGTGCTACATGCTACTGTAACACACATGTACCAGAATATACCTAGATAGTGTTTTGAAACCTGAATGTGGCAAGTGTGTGGATGTGGGATGTTTCTGTGTGTGCATTTCCGTATGGAAAACATGTTTGATGTGGTAATCAGGGAACCACAGTACCTGATGCACATTACACTTTTAAACTAATGAGGTTGCCTGCACCCTGTGAGTACAGGTAGAGAAGAGGAAATCTGTAGTAATCCACATAGTGCACTTTTCAAATGTGCACCTGTCATGTACTGGCAGCTACTCATGTAGGGTAATAAATAATGGAAATGGCAGGTGAGCGTGTGCATGTGTGGGGGTAGCAGGGTGTGTGTAAATGCATGTGTGAAAGAACAGATACATAGCAAGGCTCATAAGGCAAACCCACATCCATACGTATCACAAAGGATGAGGAACTAAGACTAATGCTACTCAACACCAGAAGTCTAAACCTCAAGATACATGCACTCAAAACTCTACTTAGCATTATGGACATTGATATCTGTGCAGTAACAGAAACCTGGTTCAGGTTTCCCGGGAGCACACCAGCACTACCAGGTTATACCTGTTACCATTATTGTCGGCCCCAACACTTGGACCAAACAACAAAAGGAGGGGGAATATCAATATTCATCTAAGATTCCCACACCTCCACATTGGTGGCAAAGTACCACATAGGTGTTAAGCCATTAAGTACAGAAGAAGTAATTGGGGACCTGGGGAACACACTTGATAGCAATCTGTCATTTGTCAACCACATGGCCAAAGTGGATTGAAAGACATGTTATATAGCCCAGCTAATCATGAAGGGATTCACATGCACAGCAGGGGAGGTCATCGTGCCTCTTTACTCATCCATCATCAGGCCTATAATTGAGTACAATGCCCCTTATAGGATGTACCTAACCAGACACCTACAGCAACTGGAAAAACCTCAACAGTACCTCATCAAGAGGATCAAAGGGCTCAAACAGATGCCATATGCTACCCAGTTAAAGAAAAGCCAGCTGGACTCAGTGGCATACTGCCTGTTCAGAGGCAATCTGTGCCTGCCATATACAGCCATGTCCAACCCAGAAGTAATGGACATGCTGCACCTCAGGAAATCAAACTCCCATACAGCCACACGCTCAAGAGACCTGAACCTTAGCACTGACATAAATAGGACATGCTGGAGGGACATATTCCTAACCCAGAGGCTCCCTTCACTCTGTAATGAACTCACAGTACAGGTTAGGCAGAGTCCCTCATTGACTCTCTTCCATAGGAATCTGGATGAGTGGATGGAGATCATAGTTGTACCCCGGGTATCACTTCTATGTCACTGTTAGACAGAGGCACAGTATACTAACCTTGGAAAAGGGCATAGCAACATAAATGTTAATTGGGAGGCAAAAGACAAACACATTCTACTAGGCTTATCAATGCCCTTGGGCAAATAGCCTAGTATGAACCTATGAACCTATGTGTACTGCTATACTACTTCTGCCATATGTTGCATGTGTGTGTGTTGTGGGTGATGCGCAGGTAATGGCCAGATATTTCTGCACAGGCAACACGTCTGAAACACTCTGGGTGTTCATCCCTACATACTGTATGTGTGTTGCCATCCAACCCTGTGATGTGGACACACATTACTCAGCCTGGATATACATATCCCAACAACACCACAAGCACAGTATACTACCTTGCTATGTATGTATGTACTTACACAGTTATTCACTAGTTAGGACTGTGATGCTATCCATGCAGCCCACTGGGACAGTGGAAGCCACAACACACACCGCTGGCCCCTTTGCAAAAGCTTAACACAGACATCCCACATAGTGCATGTAATGTGTACACACATATCTAACCCAGACCGTATGCACACCACTTATTTATCCTGTCCAGTGGACTACAGATACAGGCACATTGTATAACAATAGCAGGAAGCTACTGCAGCACAGGGCAGATTCACATGAAGGCAAGGCATCTGTGGTTAGCAGTGGTGAGATGCTTCACATTCACCAAATGCACAGATATTGGCAACATTGTTGCAGACAGTTTAGGTGCAGGTATCCCCCCCCATTCTCCTACACAAGTGGAATTAGTTATCACAGATGACTGTAACCTCCCTATCATCTCACATGTCCAGGTGAGGGCCACCCTCAACACTGCAGAACACACAGAATCACTGTTACAAAATGGTATCCCTGGATGTGTGATATGTTCCCCCTAGAGGACATAGCACCACATTACAGACTGATATTAAACCCTGGCCATACTACAGGATATGTACCTGAACAGTGCCATACATACACAGTGGTCCCACACCAATGAGGAGGAACCTCTACTGACCCTGGGAACTACTGCATCATATGCATAACTGGCCTTGTGTTCTAAGCTATGGAAGTTTTAAGTATGGACGACATGTACAGCATTATTACATATCTATATATATCAGGACTATGTAGACACAACCTATCTCATGGACATACCTATAGATAGCGAACTATGATACATTTGGAGGTTTCACAGTAAACATAGTATTAACCTGCTACTTTGCATTACCTGTGTTTGTGTCAGCTGTTGCTGTGTCAGTGGTGCTACTTGCTGTTTGCTGCTGCTGCTGCTGGTTTTGTTGCTGGCTGTCTTTATTTCTTTTTTTTTCTCTCTCTGTCTCTCTCTCTCTCTTTCTCTGTCGGTTTCGTGCAATGAATGTAGTGCATGTGTGGAGTGTGAGTACTGGATGCTTTTGTAGGTATCTGCATAGGTCCATGTGACGGCCTCTGCACCAATTGTAAGGCAGCATTTGCTAATTGCATGCAGCCAGTTGTGTAGTGATTGCATGTCTCACTGTGATTTCAGGACAGTGCTATAAAAGGGTATGTGAGATAATCGTTGCCCTTTCAGATTGTAAGGGCGTGGACCATGCTGGTATGCTGTCGACAGTGTTCTGTGAGTGTGAAGGTTAGTACGTCTCTCATGCTTCATGCTGTGTTGTAAATTCAGGTTGATGCATTTCTCTCACCTGTTCCCTGTAGTGAGTGTGTATGCATACTGACACCTACAACTATATTTCATATGTATTGATATATATATATATGTGTGTGTACATATACATACTTTCATATATGTACATTAGCTGACATTATTGGGTACAAGCTAACAATTAGCAGGGCTGTTTCTGTTAACACTGAACTAGTATGGGAATCCAGTAATTGGGACAGTAAAAGTCTGCCTGACATGCTTTGGGTAGTACACATCCTATATTGCCTTTATATTGATTCCTACTATTACATGTTCTACTTATTTTAGCACTATATTCCTGTATGAGAGTCATGGCTTACTGGTAGGTCATACAGACTAGTGTTACAATGGTCTTGTGGTAGGGCCTACTAGTATGCTTTTATTTTGCTTTCAAATTGAGTACAGGGCCTATCAATCAAAGTGCTGGAGGCACCTTTAAGCAGTTAAAGGGGTTAGTAGGTCTCACAGGAGTCAGGCTGTGTTGCAAATTCTGGTTGCTGCATTTATCTTCACTGTTTCCTGCAGTGAGTGTGTATGGATACTGACACCTACCACTATATTTCATATGTATTAATATATATATATATATATATATATATATATATATATATATATATATATATATGTGTGTGTATGTGTACATATACATACTTTCATATATGTACATTACCTTACATTATTATGTACAAGCTAACAATTAGCAGGACTGTTTCTGTTAACACTAAACTAGTATGGGAATCCAGTAATTCGGGCATTAAAAATCTACCTGACATGCTTTGGGTAGTACACATCCTATATTGCCTTTATATTGATTCCTACTATTACATGTTATATTTATTTTAGCACTATAATCCTGTATGAGAGTCATGGCTTAGTGGTAGGTCATACAAACTAGTGTTACAGAGGTCTTGGGTTCGAGATTGACAGTGGGAATTTATTTTTCTTTCGGAATGAGTACAGGACCTGTCAATCAAAAGTGCCAAAGGCACTTTTAAGCACTTAAAACCAGGTCTGCGCTCGTTTGCACGGAGCTCATGCATGCGCACTGGCGTTTAGCTCCGCGCACACAAGCGCACACCCGCACTATTTTCTTTGAAAGAAAAGAAAAAGGGGTGACAAGAAAGTGGTGAAAAAGGGGTCACAAAGAGGGTAAAACAGTAGGGAAACAAGCTTGGAATTTGCAGGAAGGATGTAGGTGAGGCCCATAGCTGCCCATGTCTTTCTCAGCAACAGCTGTGCATTTGTATGCAATTTGGTGTTACATTTGGAACCTTCCACCCCTGAGAGAGGTGTCCGGACAACATTAATACCTGTTGTACAGCCAATTGTAATTAACAGTTTCGATGTCCAGCGGACATGTGTGCAACATGGACAGCTATGTATGGGGCGTAATTTTTTTGTGGGTACAGTGTGCCCTTTTTTTTTTTTTTTATCAGGTGAGAGTGGTATGTCAGGTGAGGTAGTCAGTATAGCTGGGGAGGTAGGTTGGGTAGGTTAACAGACAAGACAGACAAGACGCATACAGGGGCAGTGTATGACACATGTGGGGGGGGTTACACAATTGACGGGGACGGCGGTTGGGATATCTAGGGCACATGAGCCCACAGATGGCAACAGTGGAACTGATATCCCCACCCATAGGCAGTTGCCACTGTTCCTTCACAGCCCAGGATGGGGCTGTGCAGGCAGGACAATGGGCATGCCCGTAAGCTGTGCCACCCGGGCCTCAAGCTGTCGTAGGGGCCCAAGAACAGAGTCTTGGATCTCCCTTCGCACCACAGACCGGACACCTTGGAGGGTGAGTGGACGAGCTCCTCCGGCCACGCTTGCAGAGGGGGACGGGCCCCATCCCCTGCAGCGCTTCCACCCAAAGGTGGCACAGGGCCACCGGAGGAGGGTCCAGCCTGGGCACTAGTGCCAGGTGCAGTCGCCAGCTGAGGTGGGAGAGGTGGGTCCACTGGGACCTGCCTTCCCAAGCGTTCTAGGTTTGTGAGTATGTTATGTTAGTTTGGGTTAGTGGCATATTATTCCATTCAAATTAGTTGTAACAGCATGCATTGGTATTCCCATTAAACAAACACCCAGATATTAACACCATTGAACAGCGGGCATATCAATATCACATGCATTATTTGAATGGAAATACACAATCAAACAACATGCAGGGTTGATTAATGGCAACAGGCCATGAGGTTTGCAGGTATGAACAGGGCACATGCAACAACAGACATGCATATATTTTTGAAACAGGACAAATGTCCATGGTTAATGAAATGTTCACATACCAATATTTAGTGAGTGTTTTAATTTGCAATTATAGGGTGGGGTGGAGAAAGAAAATGATGACACATTCATAAATTATACATTGATATACATTTGTAATAGAAACACAATTAACTTGTGGGTGATAGTTTCAAAATGATTTTTAATTGACTGTCATGCTAGACCTGTTACAGATACATCACTATCCTAGTTATTTTGAATTTGATCAGATACATCATCCTGCTACACTTTGATGACAGAGCAGGGGACAACTATGGATGTTTAGTATGTCAGACAATCATTCATTCTATCTGCAAATTGTTGACTGTCATCACCATATACAGATTTTGGCTTGAACATTCAAGATTCAGACACACTGAAATCAGTTTGGGATGTTAAGTTTTAATTCCCACATGCATTTAGTTCTGTAGAACCACACTGAAGCCTATATATTCAGGAGTTATTACTACTTTATTCATTGATACATGACCGTTTCTGTCAATCTCACACATCCTACAATTTCACAGTTCAGGTTGGTACTTCTAGGCTTTGTTCACATATTAGACCTGTGGTGATTCCAACACTTTCCAGCAGCCTCACTTCTGTCATGATTCAGCATTTCAACAGGGGATATATCTCACATGTGATTACCTCAGATTCTGAAGCTGTACTCTTGAGACTACTGCAGGTTATACTACATTTAATTAATGGTGGGACATCTGTATTACAGCACTATTTATTTCTATCAATTATATTTCCAGTTACACTTGCATACTGATGAACTTGTTGCAGCCATACCTGCAGATTTTCACTTGTTGCTTGCACATTATATTACTTTTAATCAATACACTGCAGTGTTCTGCTACATGCTACACTATAATATTTATTTACAAGTACTAGGTGGGGTTACTAACCTGCATGGTGGCAGCGCGCCAGCCTGCGGTCATATGCCCATCGATTCATAGAGCGGACACCTGCAGCTGTAATACAAAACAAGTAATATTGGACTACACATCTCCATGGTATCAGCTAGTTGAATTCCTTACATACATAAGTAAAATGTAACTTACTCAGTAGTGGGGCATTGGGCATATCCCGGGCCTCCTGGATCCATTGGGTCAACTGGTCTTCTTTACGTCGCTTCAGGTCCGCATGGTGGTGACGGACCTGCTCACCAGTACGTGGAATCCCATTAGCACTAGTGAGATCATGAGCCAACTGGTCCCATGCCTCCGCCCTGTACGCTCCCCATGAGACCTGGCCCTGCATGAGTTGGGCCTCATGATGGTGAACTAGGAGCCAGACCATGTATCTGGACTCCTCAACGCCCCACCGCTGTGCTCGAAAGCAACGTCCCTCACCTACTCCACTCATTCTGCCTGCAGGTGTATTCTACAATTGTTTATGCTGTGTATTACAGCCTATGGGGCTTATATATGCCGATTTTCCCGCACATTGCTCTGATTGGCCGTTTTGGAATTGTATCTACTTCACAGAAACTGCTTTCTCATGCTCCATTTTGGACTATATCCTATATATATGCTATTTCTGCATTTCTAAGTACTGCTGTCATGGCTTAGTGGTTTAGTACCTTGACTCTAGTGCATGGTAACCAGAACAAATACAGACCAGCAAGTAGACTTCAAGGAAGCACCCAACTTGTAACAAATCACACAACGAATTTACCTAGGTTTCATCTTTATTCAGACTTCTTCAGAATACAAATGATAAAAACCACTCCCTTTTTATATATGAAACACATGATAATGACATCATCAGACAATCAATACTAAAAGGTCAGCTTTCAAAATAAAAGCAACATTACAAACATTGCTAAAAAACAATTTGCAAAGACCTGAACTGAAAAACAGCTCAATAAACTACTGCAAATGGGCACAATCATAAAACCAACAATATTTTTTAAATATACATGTATATGTGAATGCAAAAATTCATACAATGATCAGACCTAGCCTAAAATATTCCTTAGTCTCAAAATAGGCATGATGCTAATGCAGTCATTAATGCCTGGAAAAACCAAAGCATTTAATTTCAACTGCCATTCCATCTCAAAAATGTCTAGGTGCACTTCAAGCTTTTTACCCTGGCTGTCAACCAAAACCTGCTGTACAACACTAAATTTAAAAGTGTGACCGGCGTTGGATTCAATATGCCTGTATAAAGCATTGGTCTTTTTCTTCAATCTAATATCAGATTGATGCTCAATAATGCGGTCCCTAAACGCCCTACAAGTCTTCCCAATATAAAAGGCCGGGCACTGCCCACACAAGGCCACATATACTACACTCCTACTATAACAATCAAAATGGGCCCCAGACCTAACAGTGACCCCAGCCACTTTGTATTCGGAACCAGTTGGATTAATCAAATGACATACACTGCACCTACCACATTTGAAAGTACCCCTTCTCCTGTTGGAAACAAGAAGGGGCACCTCATCACTTTCTAAAAGCTGCTTAAATGAGCGACCCTTCCTAAAAACATAGCTAGGTGGTACCCCTAATTTGTCACTGACCGATCGGTCAAGCTTTAAAAATTTCCAGTTGTTGATAACTATCTCAGCAACATAAGGTGCATCAAAAGAGTAAGTCGTAATGAAAAAGAGCTGATTGCCCTCATTAGCCCGTGTGCACCTGACAACACTCTCAGATTCAATTGTAACCGTGCCGACACTCTCTCCTTCCACGGCATTGACACCTAGACACCCCGGCCCAGAGTCAGGTTTTCCATGTAATAATGCCCAATAAATGCCACTTGCCCTTTTTGATATAACCTCATCAGCAATGCATGTGCATAATGCTAACGGGTAACCACGCCTAATAAACATCAATTTAATAAATTCAACCTCCTTGATAAAGTCAGCATCCAAACTGGTCATTCTTGCTGCCCTGACCATTTGCCCTTTTACAATTGCTTTCTTTTGATGGTCAGGGTGACAGCTTGAATAACTCAGATAAGAATTTGAAAATGTAGCCTTCCTATGAATGGTGGAAATCAAACCAAAATCAACAGGGTTGATAGTCAAATGAACGTCCAAATAATCAATTTCTACTTTGCTCGAATTGTGAGTGAACTGCAAAAATTCCACTGAATTATTAACATACTCCATAAATGCACTAACCTCATCAAGTCCACCTTCCCAGACAATAAACAAATCGTCCAGGAAGCGGGTGTAAAAACTAACATGGGGCATAAACCGGCTAGTAAACAAAAATTCTTGCTCCCAGTATGCCATAATGTAATTGGCATACACTGGGGCACAAGCCGCCCCCATAGCAACACCAGTTGTTTGCTTGTAATAACATCCCTCAAATTGAATAAAGTTGTTATTGAGGACAATCTCCATCAAACCTGTCAACAAATTGATTCTGTCCTGATCATACAACCCTGTTTTGAGCAACTGCCATTCCAACCATTCAAGCCCTATTGTTGTAGGAATAACCGAAAACAAATTGACAACGTCCACTGTAATCAATATGGTATCATTGCCAGTCCTAACTCCTTTTAATCTCTCCAAAAATGACCAGGAATCCTTAGTAATATAATCAAATTTCTTTAAACCCTTTTGTAACTCACAATCCAAAAATTTGCTTATGAAACAAGTTTTGCTACGCTTCCCATCGACAATAGGTCTAAAGGCTAGGTTGTTTAAACCTTTATGTATTTTGGGTATTCCAAAAATCCCACTGACTAGTGGATAATCATTGTTCAAATAACTGTACTCAGCTTCATTTATATGCCCCTGCCATAGTAAGTCTTCAATGAACAAATTAACCTTACTGTAAGCAATATTGAGCTGGTTAAGACTAACCTCTTCGTAAGTGTCTGTAGCTAACAAAACCATCATACAATTTACATAATCAACCCGATCAGTAAGTACTAAGCCATTACCCTTATCAGGTTTCATGAATCTAATAGTTCCATCATTTACTAATTCTTTAAGCAAGCCATGCTCCTCAGAAGTTAAATTGTCCATTCTATTGTAGATTTGCTTATTATGTGAATACCTCGCCTGAGTAAAATGTTCCCTAATTTCAACCTCACAAATCTTTTCATACGCGTTAATCACACCATTACTAGGGGGCATATATTTACTTGTTTTTTTTAACACCGAACTTGCTTTGTTACAATTTATACCATCAAACAACAATTTCAAGTTCATTTTCCTCAACTAACCGTTTCAAATCCACTAAAGTGTCACTTAAAATACCCCTTGCTAAGGGAACAAAAGTTAACCCCTTAGCTAATAGTTCAACATGCCGCTCATTAATAACTTTGCTGGAATAATTATAAATTTTAAAGTCATCATAAATATTAGCTACAATTAATGGGTTACTAAGCCCATAATTGTAAACAGCTTTTGATTCACCATCAGCTATTTGGATTAAATCATCAATACCACAATCATCCACAAAATTTTGGAACACATCACTAGAAAATTGCACATTAGGATCATTCACCTTACCCATCAATAGTTCATAATTCAAGTCCAGCTGCGGTGAAACCACACTGGTAAAAGAAGGCAAGGAATACAAACTAACATCAAATAAGGAACCAAATTCGGCATCCCCATTACCAATATTATCAACTCTAAGCCCTCTAGGGGTAATCATAGAAGGTAAATCAGCCTCACATTCAAAGGGCTGCTTAATACTGACACAAAGTGTACCCATGTCATTACCCATTATTATAGTTTGTGGCTCTCTTAATGAATTTATTTCAAACAAGCGTGCACTTTCTTCACTCAAGAAGAATGAGCAATCAAACAAATCAGAATGTAAACGCATATTTAATTGCACACTATCTATGTCATGTGCATCCACAAAATCACACTTGTAATTGGTTGACAAATCCAAAATTGAACCACTGTTAGAAAATTTAGGCACATCAACAGTTACCATCCATTGCTGCAGTGCTATTTGGTTCCAAACCATAAGCGTTACTAAATTAATGTACATACAACTCACAAGGGGTCGATAGTGCCGTATTATCAAAAATACACACATTGCTATCTAAACATTTTCGCTCACAACACATAGAAAATGTCCCGTCATTAAAATAGTCCAAATCATCAAGCGTTTTTTCAAATAAAAATGAAAAAGAAGCATTCACATTAAAGTCGCTACTTCCTACAGGAGAGTTGCTCCCATTACACAGAGCGTAGAAGTCGTCGCTCCCTTGGGAACACGGTTCAACACCATCAAACAATACAGCGTTTTTGTTAAAACCCAAACGACAAGCAAATTTAGTGTTGCTGTCACACAGCGATCTGCCAGACGCTGTGCAAACATCTCTCTCCAAATTGTAAACACCATGTATTACAGAAGTGGAACAGCCAGGCAAACTGCCTCTAGGAAAACTAAGGATGTTACTTGCTCCAACAGACTCTGCTAACAGCTGCCCCATTGAGCAAAAAGACGCAGGATGGCTGCTAGAAAAGATGTCAATACATTCCTGATAAAACGAACAGTTAGAGAACTTCGGTTGAGCAAAAAAACCTCCTAAATGCGAAAGCTCACCTGGATGGTTGAAGCCACTACCAAGCCTCACCTCCTCCACTGGGCCCGATTGCCCCTGCTGTTTAAATCGCTGAAGTTCCTTGTCTTTGGCTTTGCACCTTGCCTGACGAAATCGTTGGATTCGTTGGGTTTCTGGCGCTGATTCTGACCCCTTATCCTCTCCGACCTTCTTGGTTCTGCATCTAAAGGGAAATCAGCTCGACCAGGCACCTCATTTGAAACCTCATCTGCTGATGTCATTTCCGATTCTCTGTTGAACACGCTCTTATTTAAAGGGACTCTGCCATAGCAATTACCTTCAGGCATGGGATAAACTTGATTACGCATATACTCAGTAGTGTCCCTTTCAATCTTTTTTGCTTTTATAGCGTGAATAGACGCACATTGAGAATTCACGTCAGTCAGCAGATTGTTGTAATTAGTTACATAGTGTTCAAAATTTAAATCAGTAGTAATTGCCTCATTTTCAACTTCCAGCTCAACCAGCAAGGAATCAATTTGCTGGTCATTGTACTTAATGATAATAGTAAGAAGCTCAAGCCCCATTTTATCATAAAGCCTGTGTACTTCTTCAAGCATGTCCCTTTTTGCTTCAATACCATTGGGGTACTTCCAGGCCCGCAGACCCTTTGGCACAATACCACAGTCAATGTTCTTTTGCAAATACCCATTTTCAATTTGCAGTTTTTTAAGCAAAAATAACTTGTTTTCAAAATCTTTTAAACGCTGTGCCAAGGGCTTGAAGCCATTCCTTTCAACATTCACCACCACCCCACTACGTTGGAAGTTAAATTCATTAACTCTCCACTTATCCACATCAAAGGCAGGTAGAGTGTTACCACCAAGATTGCCAGAGGTGGAAGGATTCGCAGCCCTCACTCCAGTATTCACCTCAGGAGAACCACGTCCTGCACTTACAATAGAAGCAAACTCACGCCTTCCAGCCGGCCCTGGTCCAGCCTTATTGTCCTTGTTATCCTTTTGCTGACCTTCTACCAAGCACTGAATTTGCTTAGAATGCTCAGCTAATTGTTGGTTGATAGCCTCCAATAAGCCCAAAATGTCTGGTCCAACACCACCACTCTCCATACTAAAAAGGTAACCAGAACAAATACAGACCAGCAAGTAGACTTCAAGGAAGCACCCAACTTGTAACAAATCACACAACGAATTTACCTAGGTTTCGTCTTTATTCAGACTTCTTCAGAATACAAATGATAAAAACCACTCCCTTTTTATATATGAAACACATGATAATGACATCATCAGACAATCAATACTAAAAGGTCAGCTTTCAAACTAAAAGCAACATTACAAACATTGCTAAAAAAAATTTGCAGAGACTTGAACTGAAAAGCAGCTCAATAAACTACTGCAAATGAGCACAATCATAAAATCCTAGGTAAATTCGTTGTGTGATTTGTTACAAGTTGGGTGCTTCCTTGAAGTCTACTTGCTGGTCTGTATTTGTTCTGGTTACCTTTTTAGTCTGAAGGTAATTGCTATGGCAGAGTCCCTTTAAACAAGAGCGTGTTCAACAGAGAATCAGAAATGACATCAGCAGATGAGGTTTCAAATGAGGCGCCTGGTCGAGCTGATTTCCCTTTAGATGCAGAACCAAGAAGGTCGGAGAGGATAAGGGGTCGGAATCAGCGTCAGGAACCCAACGAATCCAGCGATTTCGTCAGGCAAGGGGCAAAGCCAAAGACAAGGAACTTCAGCGATTTAAACAGCAGGGGCAATCGGGCCCAGTGGAGGAGGTGAGGCTTGGTAGTGGCTTCAACCATCCAGGTGAGCTTTCGCATTTAGGAGGTTTTTTGAAGTTCTCTAACTGTTCGTTTTATCAGGAATGTATTGACATCTTTTCTAGCAGCCGTCCTGCGTCTTTTTGCTCAATTGGGTGGCTGTTAGCAGAGTCTGTTGGAGCAAGTAACATCCTTAGTTTTCCTAGAGGCAGTTTGCCTGGCTGTTCCACTTCTGTAATACATGGTGTTTACAATTTGGAGAGAGATGTTTGCACAGCGTCTGGCGGATCGCTGTGTGACAGCAACACTAAATTTGCTTGTCGTTTGGGTTTTAACAAAAATGCTGTATTGTTTGATGGTGTTGAACCGTGTTCCCAAGGGAGCAACGACTTCTACGCTCTGTGTAATGGGAGCAACTCTCCTGTAGGAAGTAGTGACTTTAATGTGAATGCTTCTTTTTCATTTTTATTTGAAAAAACGCTTGATGATTTGGACTATTTTAATGATGGGACATTTTCTATGTGTTGTGAGCGAAAATGTTTAGATAGCAATGTGTGTATTTTTGATAATACGGCACTATCGACCCCTTGTGAGTTGTATGTACATTCATTTAGTAACGCTTATGGTTTGGAACCAAATAGCACTGCAGCAATGGATGGTAACTGTGTTGATGTGCCTAAATTTTCTAACAGTGGTTCAATTTTGGATTTGTCAACCAATTACGAGTGTGATTTTGTGGATGCACATGATATAGATAGTGTGCAATTAAATATGCGTTTACATTCTGATTTGTTTGATTGCTCATCCTTCTTGAGTGAAGAAAGTGCACGCTTGTTTGAAATAAATTCATTAAGAGAGCCACAAACTATAATAATGGGTAATGACACGGGTACACTTTGTGTCAGTATTAAGCAGCCCTTTGAATGTGAGGCTGATTTACCTTCTATGATTACCCCTAGAGGGCTTAGAGTTGATAATATTGGTAATGGGGATGCCGAATTTGGTTCCTTATTTGATGTTAGTTTGTATTCCTTGCCTTCTTTTACCAGTGTGGTTTCACCGCAGCTGGACTTGAATTATGAACTATTGATGGGTAAGGTGAATGATCCTAATGTACAATTTTCTAGTGATGTGTTCCAAAATTTTGTGGATGATTGTGGTATTGATGATTTAATCCAAATAGCTGATGGTGAATCAAAAGCTGTTTACAATTATGGGCTTAGTAACCCATTAATTGTAGCTAATATTTATGAGGACTTTAAAATTTATAATTATTCCAGCAAAGTTATTAATGAGCGGCATGTTGAACTATTAGCTAAGGGGTTAACTTTTGTTCCCTTAGCAAGGGGTATTTTAAGTGACACTTTAGTGGATTTGAAACTGTTAGTGAGGAAAATGAACTTTAAATTGTTGTTTGATGGTATAAATTGTAACAAAGCAAGTTCGGTGTTAAAAAAAACAAGTAAATATATGCCCCCTAGTAATGGTGTGATTAACACGTATGAAAAGGTTTGTGAGGTTGAAATTAGGGAACATTTTACTCAGGCGAGGTATTCACATAATAAGCAAATCTACACTAGAATGGACAATTTAACTTCTGAGGAGCATGGCTTGCTTAAAGAATTAGTAAATGATGGAACTATTAGATTCATGAAACCTGATAAGGGTAATGGCTTAGTACTTACTGATCAGGTTGATTATGTAAATTGTATGATGGTTTTGTTAGCTACGGACACTTACGAAGAGGTTAGTCTTAACCAGCTCAATATTGCTTACAGTAAGGTTAATTTGTTCATTGAAGACTTACTATGGCAGGGGCATATAAATGAAGCTGAGTACAGTTATTTGAACTATGATTATCCACTAGTCAGTGGGATTTTTGGAATACCCAAAATACATAAAGGTTTAAACAACCTAGCCTTTAGACCTATTGTCGATGGGAAGCGTAGCAAAACTTGTTTCATAAGCAAATTTTTGGATTGTGAGTTACAAAAGGGTTTAAAGAAATTTGATTATATTACTAAGGATTCCTGGTCATTTTTGGAGAGATTAAAAGGAGTTAGGACTGGCAATGATACCATATTGATTACAGTGGACGTTGTCAATTTGTTTTCGGTTATTCCTACAACAATAGGGCTTGAATGGTTGGAATGGCAGTTGCTCAAAACAGGGTTGTATGATCAGGACAGAATCAATTTGTTGACAGGTTTGATGGAGATTGTCCTCAATAACAACTTTATTCAATTTGAGGGATGTTATTACAAGCAAACAACTGGTGTTGCTATGGGGGCGGCTTGTGCCCCAGTGTATGCCAATTACATTATGGCATACTGGGAGCAAGAATTTTTGTTTACTAGCCGGTTTATGCCCCATGTTAGTTTTTACACCCGCTTCCTGGATGATTAGTTTATTGTCTGGGAAGGTGGACTTGATGAGGTTAGTGCATTTATGGAGTATGTTAATAATTCAGTGGAATTTTTGCAGTTCACTCACAATTCGAGCAAAGTAGAAATTGATTATTTGGACGTTCATTTGACTATCAACCCTGTTGATTTTGGTTTGATTTCCACCATTCATAGGAAGGCTACATTTTCAAATTCTTATCTGAGTTATTCAAGCTGTCACCCTGACCATCAAAAGAAAGCAATTGTAAAAGGGCAAATGGTCAGGGCAGCAAGAATGACCAGTTTGGATGCTGACTTTATCAAGGAGGTTGAATTTATTAAATTGATGTTTATTAGGCGTGGTTACCCGTTAGCATTATGCACGTGCATTGCTGATGAGGTTATATCAAAAAGGGCAAGTGGTATTTATTGGGCATTATTACATGGAAAACCTGACTCTGGGCCGGGGTGTCTAGGTGTCAATGCCGTGGAAGGAGAGAGTGTCGGCACGGTTACAATTGAATCTGAGAGTGTTGTCAGGTGCACACGGGCTAATGAGGGCAATCAGCTCTTTTTCATTATGACTTACTCTTTTGATGCACCTTATGTTGCTGAGATAGTTATCAACAACTGGAAATTTTTGAAGCTTGACCGATTGGTCAGTGACAAATTAGGGGTACCACCTAGCTGTGTTTTTAGGAAGGGTCGCTCATTTAAGCAGCTTTTAGAAAGTGATGAGGTGCCCCTTCTTGTTTCCAACAGGAGAAGGGGTACTTTCAAATGTGGTAGGTGCAGTGTATGTCATTTGATTAATCCAACTGGTTCCGAATACAAAGTGGCTGGGGTCACTGTTAGGTCTGGGGCCCATTTTGATTGTTATAGTAGGAGTGTAGTATATGTGGCCTTGTGTGGGCAGTGCCCGGCCTTTTATATTGGGAAGACTTGTAGGGCATTTAGGGACCGCATTATTGAGCATCAACCTGATATTAGATTGAAGAAAAAGACCAATGCTTTATACAGGCATATTGAATCCAACGCCGGTCACACTTTTAAATTTAGCGTTGTACAGCAGGTTTTGGTTGAAAGCCAGGGTAAAAAGCTTGAAGTGCACCTAGACATTTGTGAGATGAAATGGCAGTTAAAATTAAATGCTTTGGTTTTTCCAGGCATTAATGACTGCATTAGCATCATGCCTATTTTGAGACTAAGGAATATTTTAGGCTAGATCTGATCATTGTATGAATTTTTGCATTCACATATACATGTATATTTAAAAATTATTGTTGATTTTATGATTGTGCTCATTTGCAGTAGTTTATTGAGCTGCTTTTCAGTTCAGGTCTCTGCAAATTGTTTTTTAGCAATGTTTGTAATGTTGCTTTTATTTTGAAAGCTGACCTTTTAGTATTGATTGTCTGATGATGTCATTATCATGTGTTTCATATATAAAAAGGGAGTGGTTTTTATCATTTGTATTCTGAAGAAGTCTGAATAAAGACGAAACCTAGGTAAATTCGTTGTGTGATTTGTTACAAGTTGGGTGCTTCCTTGAAGTCTACTTGCTGGTCTGTATTTGTTCTGGTTACCTTTCTAGTGCATGGTATCCTGGGTTCGAATCTGACCACTGATTTTTAATTTTCATGACTGTCTAGAAATGAGTTTAGGACCTGTCAATGAAACATGCCAAAAGCACTTTTAAGCACTTAAAACCAGGTCTGTGCTCGTTTGCGCGGAGCTAACGCATGCGCACCGGCGGTTAGCTTGTGGGCGTGACTCGCACCTCCGCGCAAACGGTGTGCACTGGATTAAACCTTAATTGGCTAGTAACACACATGTTCAGCTAAGCACAGCTAGTTGCACACAGTTTGAGCCTGTTACACCGGTGCTTAGCTACGGGCAAGCAATTTGCAGCCTTTGAAACACTACTCAGCTACGGGCACTCTGTCTCACAGCAGCTTAGCTATCACTACATTTCTAAATAAATTTATTATTGTATTACTTGCAATATATGTTCCATTTCATTCCATTTTACAAAAGGAAATACTTTTACATTTGTACAATACTGTCAGGGGCCTTTTTAGTGCTTATTTACAAAAAAAAAAAAAAAAAGGTTGTTGTGTGGGCTCGAACTTTGTCTGCCGGCTCTTAAGCTGACAACTCTACCGCTATGCTATTACTTCTTGGCTTACTTTGCATATTTAGTTCTTATATCCTTTTCCACTGATTGCTAACTGCAGTTGCGCTAGTAGCACACCCGCGCACATGAGCGCACACAGTAGCAAACATTTACGGGGTTTAAAAAAAATAAAACAGTTTTTAGTTTCATTTTATAACATCTGTTCACTTTTTACATTGCTGGTCTGTGGGGGCATGTGTTGTGTACTGTGTTTATTCACATTTCCATGGCCTCTCTCGTGGCCGTTTACTTTCAGCCATTCTAGACTTCTGGGGGCGTGTCCGCTTGCAGGGCTTAGCCTACAGGCACGCCCCCTACTGTCTTACACGGACCGTGTAAGAGTTATGGTGTGATTCAGCATGCCTCATGCACCTCATGCATATGCATGACATGCTGACATCACACCGTTTAACTGCAGCCTCCGTGTAAGAGTTATAACTCTTACACGGAGGCTTCCTGAATCTGGCCCAATGTCTACAATACTGCTACCTTTGAAGCTATCTACTGTTCATACCTCTCAACTGTCCAGATTTTTGCAGAATGTCCAGATTTTTGCCTCATATGTTTGGTCTTTTCCCTATAAAATATGGGTTTTCTGGCAAATCACTGAAGACTGATGTCACTAAACAGTGATATACGTTTTAGTTTCAGATGTCATATGTAGAATATGAATGACCAAAGTATGTGTTTAAGGAAATTGAGTATGTGACAATCTGTATACATTGAGATGAACTTTATACTGTGAACTCTGAGTAAACTGTGAATAGTGGAAAGCACTGAAAAACAGAAGCCTGCTTGAAAGCAGGAAATGTGCCTTATATGGAAGTGTATCTGATTTTCTTTCTCTGCCTAGAGCTGTAGTAATGTGAACTGCTTTAAGCCTACGGATAAACCACTGATTGGTTAATTATCTTTTGTACTAATTTAATTGGTCTAGTTTATATTTTTGCACTGTCAGCAGTATCACCAGCATACAAGCTTATGCATTCCTTTTTTCGGGGAGTCTTCCTGGTACTTTCCATGAGGCTCCCACACGTGTGTAATAAATACCACTGAAAGAGAGGAAGAAGTGTCTTGTCTTCATTTAAGGTAAAATGTTAAATGCAACAATTGGTGCCATGACTCAAATCTGAATTGACAACAGCTGCGGTAGCTGGTGATTGAACGAAGTACTGCTAGTAAAAGGGCCCATGACAGAATTCTCTGTTCTGGCAGTGTTTCTTTCATTTCCTATACTTGCCTGCTTTAAAATTCGGACTATATAATTTTATAGAAATGTAATAATTCCTCTCATTCGGTTGTTTTGAGGTAAGTGGCATGCAATTTTTTTTTCTGCTATTGATTGTGCAGTATGAGAGTGGGTTAAAACGAAAAACAGGCGACATAAGAGTGAAAGGAGATACAAGAGTGGGGGAAACGACGTTTTCAAAATGTCACAGCTACATCTGTAAAATACAGTATAGCTTATTGTGTGAAAATGGGAGCGAGTGTGAGAACCATAAGAGCCAGAAAGAGGTACACCAGCTGGTTATATGTATTTTTGTGTGTCCCGGGACAGTTGTATGTTTATAAGTCAGTGGGTCCCCCTCACTGAAGGTGATGGTAAACTTGCCTTTCCAGAAAATGGAAGTTTTAATAAACATATTTTGTTTAATCTCCAAGGAAAGTTAAAGAAAAAAGGGAGAAGAATACCAGGGTTGTTCTGGCAGCATTTAATGATTGGATGACAGAGGAGAAAGAAAGAGAAAAGGATTCGGTTATTAGTAGTTTAAAAGATAATCAGCAGAAATTAAAAGAGCAATTGAGGGAATTACAACAAACTGCTAGTAATTTAGATGTAGTAAATGGTGAATGGTTGAAGGATCCACCCTTTAAGGGGCTTTATCCTGTAAAGGAATTAGCTAACTTGCAGATAATTGAATCGTCAGAAGACGATAATGCCTGGCTCCCCCCACCACTGACTGCATCACTGATTGCACCCCCGCAGTATCAGCCCCCCCCCCTCGCTCAACAAGGAGTGGAAGCACAGCAGCCAGACTCCACCACTAAAGATTCCACCCCTAGAGAAAGAGAACAAGCTGCAGACAGTCACTCTAGTGAATCTGATCCAGAAACGAGCAATAGGAAAAAGGGACCAAAAACTCATAGTAAGACTCATAAAGAAGCAAAAGCAGTAATGTATTTTAGACTAAACCTTATTACAAAGGAAAAGGGAAGCTACATTTACACCAATGAAGGCGTTTTGGCCAGTTCCCCACTATAATAGACAGTGGGGATGGGTATTTTGGGCCAGATAAATTTAATCCAGATTCAGGATCGGAGTCGTCAGACGATGACAGATTGTTATCTTTGAGGGAGGTACCTCACCCAGCCCATGCTAGAAGTGCACAGGAACCACCAACTGTTGTAGTACCTAGGGCATGGTCGGTGGTTGATTTTCAAGCCATTACCAAATAGTTACCGCCCATCCGTACTAATCCAGCTAAATTCCAGCTTGTGCTGGTGGGACATATTTGCTACTTTGTGTGTGGTAGAAGAACCTATAAATGGCTACCAGGAAATTGGTCTGGTAGCTGTTTCTTAGGTTATTTAGTCCCAGCCATTCAACATACATCTGCTTTATCTCAAGAAAAAATTCAGAATGTTCGAGAATTCAAAAAGCCTGCCAATCCGGTAGCCAAACTGACACTTCATGGATTTATCATCATGACTTAGCTCATGCTGGCACCAAAGGACTAACTCATATGGACTTGGGTGATGACGTCATATCATGGGCTGATATAATTCCAGCATAAGGAGCAGTAAAATCAATTTGGGAATTGAGAAAACTGTCTAAATTGCTTGAAGTATTAAGCAATGCCATATTTTCAGCTTTAGAACTAGTGACTGATGAACTGACTGCCATGAGAGCTGTAGTCCTTCAAAATCGTATGGCTCTCGATTTCACCCTAGCGGCGAAAGGCAGAACTTGCACTTTAATCCAGGAGGAGTGTTGTACGTTTATTCCTGACAATCAGCATGAAATTGAAAGCCATCTCAAACTCATTCAGAGAGTCTCTGAACTCTCCAAGCCAAGGAGGCCAATAACTCCACGTGGGCATGGTTAACCAACTTGTTCTCAGGTTGGGGAGGTGGACTATTAAACTTAATTTTATTAATCGCAGTATTAGCTCTTATTGCTTTTCTTCTTGTGTTTTTAATCAAAGCAATGATTTTGAAATTAAAGTCTTTTAAGACTACTAAAAAGGTGCCAAAGTTTTATATGCCTGCAGTTATGAATATGGCTGATGAAATAAAAATGTGTGACAATGTTGAAGGAATTAGCCACATGGTTATGTTAGATTTAGGGAAAATGTATGATCGACTAAATGGTGATGCTTACACAGCATCAAATGGGGGATTGTTGAATATGAATGACCAAAGTATGTGTTTAAGGAAATTGAGTACGTGACAATCTGTATGCATTGAGATGAACTTTATACTGTGAACTCTGAGTAAACTGTGAATAGTGGACAGCACTGAAAAACAGGAGCCTGCTTGAAAGCAGGAAATGTGCCTTATATGGAAGTGTATCCGATTTTCTTTCTCTGCCTAGAGATGTAGTAATGTGAACTGCTTTAAGCCTATGGGTAAATCATTGATTGGTTAATTGTCTTGTGTACTAATTTAATTGGTCTAGTTTATATTTTTGAACTGTCAACAGTATCACCAGTATATAAGCTTATGTATTCCTTTGTTCGGGGAGTCTCCCTGGTACTTTCCAGTAGGCTCCCACACGTGTGTAATAAATACCACTGAAAGAGAGGAAGAAGTGTCTTGTCTTCATTTGAGATAAAAATGTTAAATGCAACACATATTCTTCAGAAAAAGCATGCTCACACAATTCCTGTTATTCTAGCAATGCTCTAAGTTTATAAGAACAGTATTTAGAATCTGTCCCTACTTTTGAGCCTTTGTACTCCATTATTTTAGGCTTTGTCCAGATTTCTTTCACTAATATTTTGAGAGGTATGTCTCCCAATCCTCTGTGCCTTCATTCTTGATCAAAATTCAGGTAGTTAAAGTCCTCCACTTCAGGTAGGTGCTCCACCCTCTTCCAAAAACATCACTCTACTCTTTTCTAGAAGAGAACCATGACTTTTGATTTGCATGAGATGGTTTTCATCCAATATGTTCATTATATGCAGCACCTGTTCCATTGCACATTGGAAATCACAGTCACTTGAAACTAAGAATATGACATCATTAACAAACAATGAAGATGCAAACCTCCTGTCCTCAAATTATATACTCTCTAGGCCCTTGCTGCTTCTTGACATCCTGTACATTTGGAGTGTGACTAGGAGAGGAGACAAAATCTGCTGTTTGAGCCCACCTTGACTGTATTTAGCTTAACAGACTCTGGAGATTAGCTGAAGTTTGGCAAGCACACTTGGATAAAGGCTGGAGTTTTGCTGACTGAATGCTAGTATAACTAGTGATATCACTTACACTGAGGACACCTAGAAAAAAAACAAGGTTATGTTAAAACAGCTGTATACAACAACATGAGATACAACTTGTGTGTGTGAATATGAGTATATAACCAGTGCTTCACAGGCTCCCTTTGAAAAAAATGATGTCCAAGTCAACGATCGAAATGAATTCAAAGCCATTCATTCGATTAAAACAGAATACAGAGACTAATAAAATAGAAGATGAGCTTTCGCTAAAAATTAGCTTCTTCAGATCCTACAAATAACAAGTTAATTCAACCCTTTATATAGTTTTTTTGTTTCATTTAACAAACCAATCATAAGCAAATTAATAATAATATAATAAACTATATACTTGAAAAAAATACAATTTATACACAGAAAATCCTCATCTGAAGTCATCAGCATCAATCATATGGAATGTAAAATATTTATTTGAAAAAAATCAACAATTAATTAATTAATTAAAAACATTGGCATTTAAAAAATATGTATATATGTATATAAATACACCTAATTAACATGATATATAAGGCTTGTTATAATATCAGCCCTTCATCATACCTGCCATTATTGCATTATAACTGTGGGGCCTAATTTGCATCATTCTGGTGGGGCCTCTCAGCTGACCACATGTTTACCACCTCAACCCTCTCTCTCTACTTGCTGGCTTCTTGGACATAAGGCTAGTTCAGATCCTAATCTGGAATCTGTGCTACTACTGTATATTAAAAATAAAATAATCTGTTTATGTGTTAGTTTATATTTTATCATATTAAGTTTTAAAACAAAAGTAAATTGCTGAATTCCTGGGCTCAACCAAATGAGGCACATTATAAGTGGCCCATTTAATGGGTAATTATGGTGGATACATAGTGCTTCATCTGTTGGATGCACCGTGGCTTGCAAGAAAACATGTTCCCAAATTATTGTACTGCCCAGATCTCTTGAACTTTTATAGGAGATAGCTGTACACTTACCCCTTGCCTCCCCACCCCCACTACTACTTTTTTCTCTCATTTCTGTATTCTACCTTTCCCTTCTTCCTCTTATTTGACTCAGGCCTTAGTTGCCTTCACATCTCATGCTTAACAATTATACATTCTGTAAATAATTTGTTCTTTGTATGTTATTTTCTTCATAGATGAAAATGATAAATGTGTTGTCCCATGCATGGGTCCCCTCAAATTATCTATGTTATGATCCACGTTAGTCTTATTAGGGGCAATATATACCTATTGACCACAAAATGGGTAAGACCAATCTGTAACCAACTAGGATAGGTTATTTCAAGCACAAAAAGTGAAGCTGGTTAGGCTTAAAATGGCCTGCAAGGGCAGCTAGCCAAGTACTTAAATATGAACCTATGAACCTATAGAAGCATATACTATATGATGTTATGGCCATATACAGATACTGTTCTTACCAATTCTTGCATCATGTCTACTCATGACTATATTAATTTATGCTACATTTTATCCCAACATATGCCTCTCTGCTTCTTTGATCTTACAATACTACTATTGCATTGAAATTAATATAAGTTGATTGTTTTTTTTAGTTGTATTTCCATTGAGCTAAGCCTGACAATGGACTTCTTGGATCAGTGCTCTACCTCGGTTAACAGACTTCAAATAAGTAAATTAAAAAAAATCTTTGTAGGTTATGTACTTTACATACTCCAGCATCTTTGGGTGGTGCTACAGACACCACCAAGCAGACTATACTACTAATATGCAAACCCATTTTGAAATAGATCAATTTATCATACACACACTACCCACTCATTCTCTGAAACAAAGTTCCTCTTCATGTTAAATAGTGTGACACTGTCTATTTTTAAAAAAGAATATTTATAAATTCTCCCCTGGTGTGACTTGAAAAGGGAGGCAAGCCTTAAGGGTGGGTGCTGGCAAGGCATAAATGGCCTCGCTGCTACTTGTAACTCTTATGACCCAATAACCATGAAACCTGTAACATTGTGTGGCTCATCACAGTTCCCAGCGCTTGTCTCTTATGCCCAGTGTCCTTGAATGTCATAAAGTACTGGAGACATGAGTCAATGGAGTTGTGCCTAATTGTGTGAATAATGGAGAGCCAAAAACAGCAGGACAAATGTCTAACCTCCATTATAAATTCTCATCTCATATTACCCCTTTCTTCCATCATCGGTTTCCAATCAATTCCTGCATTTGCTGAAAGTGACTGGAGTTCCTTACTCAGTAAAGTTTCATACCTTGTTACAATCAATGTGTGTTTCCACAAAACTACTTAAACTGTTGAAATTTCTCTGAATATTCAACAATAATAATAGTAGTAATCACAGGTGTCTCTTCAAAAATGGCATTAGCTACTCACCCCTGGCCCCCTGCCCCCCTCCACTTAAAACAATTTCTGAAAGGTTATTTGTATTTATTTGTTAAACTCAGTAAGTGGACTAATATGTGTATTTATTTCTAGCCATATCCTAGGTCAGAAGGGCAACAGTACGGATTATGTGTAATTTTAATTTTGAGTAAATTACTAAGCAAAATGCTTTGGTAGATGGGTGGAAATGGGAATACCTTAAGGGAGGCTGCATGAATGGAGGGAAACATACAAAACCTACTCAATTTGTTCAGCTTTCTATAATAGTTTCCCCCAAAAAACTCCTTCCCAATCCAGTCCAACTATTTTCTACCTTTAATTATCTGCTTGCCCCCTATTTTATGTGACTCTGAAACTATGATACCCCTGCATACATTTATGAGTCATACAGATTTTGTTACTGTTTATCCATTTTCAGCCAAGAGGATTTTTTTTTCAATCCACTTCTGCCCATCACAATGCAGCATACACACCTCATGTTTTACTTCTCTGGGATTATTCTGCTCCTGTCCATGACTTTAGCAAGCATTTTTTGCCATACATTTAAAATGATAACATTCTGTCACAAGTCTTAGTGATTAGACGTTACCTCACATGATAGTATCTTTTTAATACTTACTAGTGTTGCGGTACAGTGGTAGCATTGTTACCTCACAGCAAGAGGTTCTCCCGTTCGATTCTCGGCGTGGCTTGGGAGTGCCTTCTATGTGGAGTCTGCATGTCCCCCCCGTGGTTGGGTAGCATTCAAAAGACATGCGTGCGTAAATGGGCATGCCTTAGTTGAAGGTTGGGCGTCGAGCTGGCACCTCGGCATTTTATAAAAATCCCTAGCGGACCGGAGTTCCGCTGTGGCGACCCCTTACCGGGAAAAGGTAGAAAGACAAACAACAACTAGTGTTTGTTTCCATACTGTCAGAGACTGACTATTCCACATTTGTTTCTTATAGTTATACTCATAAGCAACCAATCATAAACCCAATGTCAGCAAGAGAAGCAACAAGAAAACATTGTGCCTCTCTATCAGTCTTCAAATTAAGTCTGGTCATATTATCTTCCAAGACAGTAATTGAAGAGGGATACAAAACCAGATGGTTAGTCAGACCAGTTTTGGGTCAAAAATCCTCAGCAACAGCAACAGACTACCATGGGAGCATTGAGCCGCTGACACTGTGAACCATACAAGGCAAATGTAGTTGCCAATAATATTGGACTAAATATTGGTGCAGTGCATGATGGGAAGTGATATCCACTCCACTAACGAAACGTATATCTATTAGGGAGCAACAGTATCAGTAGGAAAATGTTTTGCACTTTGCTTTATTGTCTCTGTACCACCTATCTGGGCCACATGAGGCATAATGACCCTATCATAGACTAGTGTGGGGCCCTACAAGGGAGTGGGGCCCAACTGGACCAAATAGATCCAATTAGCCTAAGGTCAGCCCTAGTACCATATGAGAACAATGCAAAGAACAGCTTGGTTAATTTAATGGTTCACAGCTATGTCCAGTGACATAGTAAGCAGAGACAGATGCAGGCATACCTGCTGCGAATTCTACAGTTGATCATAGTTATAACATAGGGGAGCTGTGTACAAAGGTAGCTGTATGGTGAATTTAACAGCTTTTATGGTTCATTACTTCTAGAAATGACTCCATACACAGATCTAGTGGAAAAGCATATAGGAAATACCAAGATACTTAACAGATATTTCTATTTCATTTGGGTACAAGGAAGAGGGTGGTTATCAAGTGCTGCATGACCAGTGTCCTTGGGGTGCTCCAGCAGTCTTATAGATTCATATGTATAACATGGTATCAAAATCACTTATGGTACACTTGATAGAAGGCAGATCATCATAACATTATATGGGACTGGTAGAAGGATACAATGTAATTGTTTCATATGAAGATTATGGCTATGATTTATAAAGATATGCTACACTTGTGCACAAGCCTTTGGCAACTAAGCAGCACTACACCGTGACATAGGGAGGAACTGAATATTCAGATGAAGATATGTGGCGTCTATGGGAAACTAACTGTATTCCAGGACAAATAAATGAGCCACACAGAAATTATGTAAGCGGACCTACATATGCAGTGAAACTGCATGTAGATACATTTATGCAGTGAAATACATGCAGAGAAGTACAAGACACAGTCTGTACAGCAGACAAGCATTAATTGTACAATATTACAAAAACAGAAAAATAAGAGCTCAGACTGATGTATTCCTTTCTAAAGCAGTACTTGTAGCAGTTAGATGACATGTTATAGCATAAATAGCAGGATGGCATTAAGTGCCACTGAAAGCTAAATAGCCATATAATTTTGCAGATGAACTGCTATGGTGTCCATATAGACTCATTGATTGTTACTAGGTTAATGACCCAGGGGGCCTTTCCAAGCCTAGCCAAGTTATCCTGTAAGAATAATGACATCCTATATCAAAAGAGGACATTAAGGGTCAGGCATTTATAAGCCATCTCTGTCCATTAGGGACACAGGTGCTAGGCCTGGTGTAAATTTCCTTTTCACCATCCAGTGGTCTAGGTTGCATTTAAATTGGGTAATAGATGAATTCAGCTCCACATGGATTGGAAGCCTGATCCATAGGAGGTGTAGTCTCTGGGAGACATATCTGTTGCTCCAGTATGTTCTGTTTAAATCACAGACAAAATTCAGGTCATTAGACCTTGTGTTTATGGTACTATTTGATTTACGAGTAACAGGAGATTTATAAGTGAGGGGTTTCTAGATGTCGTGTAAGCCAGGCACAAATTACCCTTCAGCAATCTGTAGGAGACTGAGTAGAGGTAAAGGGCTTTAAGGCTGTCTATGTAAGGCAGGTTTGTTAAGCCTTGCATTCTTTTTGTAAGGACCCTATGAGGTCGCTCTAATTGCTCCATATGCCTGGTCTGGTACATACCAAAGGAAGCAGTGTACTCTATGATTGGTCTGATAAGGGCAGAGTACAGTGGGATAATGACTTCTTTGGACTTAGATGCCATGTCCTTAGTTTTAAGATGTGCAGCATCAAAGGATTTCCTCACCACTATGGCCAGATGGTGGTCGAAGTTAAGGCTACTGTCTACATGTGTACCTAGATCCCTGACCACTGGGTCAACTCTTAGGAATGTATTATCAACATGATAATTAGCCAGGATGATTGATTTCCCAAAGGATGTGATTATGCATTTCTTAGCATTGAGTTTAAGACCATGGTTTAGGCACCATTTGTTAGTCTGAGATAGGTCTTCTTGAAGAATGCTAGTGCCTGCAGGGGAGTCGATGATAACCCCCAACTTGAAATCATCTGCAAACCTAGTCATCCATAAACCTTCAGTGTCACTTCCACTTCAGAGAAATAGATGTGAAAAAGAAGAGGACCCAGTACCCGGCCCTGGGGGACTCTGCTAATGACTGGCCTCTTGGTGGAGTTGGCCTCACCTATTTTGACCTCCTGGGTCCTATCAGTGAGCCAGTTGGCTATTCAGCAGGTAATAAAATGGTTTATACCTAATTTAGTGAGCTTGTCTACAATGCCTGACTGAGGTATTGTATCAAAAGCCTTGGTCAGGTCAAGGTAAGCTGCAGAGTCTTGCCCTCATTCATTGCTTTACCTTCTCAAAGAAATCTGCCAGATTTAATAGGCATGGCCTTCCTTTAACAAAGCCAAACTGTGATAGATACATTGTTTGCAGGCTACCTACATCCTCATTTATCATGTCCATGATTATTCTTTCTATGGTCTTACACTTAAGGATGGTCAGACCTGTAGTTACCTGGATCAGTGGTTGGGTCTTCTTTGTGCAGGGAATAACTGTAGTCATATTCCATTCCTTGTGTGCAAAACCTGACATAGGCAACAGTTGAAAAGGGATTCAAGTGGACAACAGAGTTCATGTTTCATGCTATTTAGTAAGCATCCTGGGATGTTATCAGGGCCCATTGATGCAGTGTTTTTGACCTTGGAAAGTGCATTGAAGACCTTTTCTCTAGTAATATCTGGGGATATTTTGGTATGTGGTATTTCCTTTGGACTATCAGGGAAGAGTGGGGGGAGAAATTTGAGCTGAACCTGTCAGTCAAAATGCTGGCAATTGGACTCCAGTTCAGTGTGAGTGATACCATTTACAATAAGTTCTGCACATTGTTGCACATTTCCTTTGAGGTTACTGATATAGCTGTAGAAGGCTTTGTGGTTGTCCTTTGCCTGAGAAGATATTTTTCTTCAAATTTAGCCTTTGGAATATTAATTAACCCTCTTAGCTGCCTGTTTAGACTGACCAGGGATTTTTCTTAGTATGTTGGGCTTTGTTCCTCCTACCCTTGGCCAAGATGTTTTTTCTTTTGTTGTATTACCAATTGATGTTACGATTCCACCAGGATGGCTTGTCTTTTGAGTTTATCTTATTTTTAACATGAGTGGGATGTGGAGAGGGACCTACAGGTTGCAAGGATATGGTACGAGACCCTGTGTATGGTGAGTTGCACATGTATGAGTTCCAGTGTGTCATACACATTAACCAGTCTGGATGTGAGGGTGTTTTTTATATAGACTGAGACTCCTCCACCTTTAGTTCCTTCCTGTGTAGTAACTGGTCTAAAGATGTGAAAGACATTATAACCTTGCACTGCCAAGTACTGTCCATGACTTTAAACCATTTCTTGATTACTACATAAATGTCTACACTCTCCAGGGAGAGGAGACCACATATGTGGATACCTGTTGGATTCATAAAAGGAAAGGAAAGTAGTATTCAGGAAAGCATGAAAAAGAAGAAGAGCAAACATAGTCACACAAAAATGCAACATATAGGAGTGGGCAGGGTGAGATGGGAAAGCAAGTTTTTCGCAGAGGTTAGGCCTCATTTTTATAAGGGAAGAAGGGAAGAGAAGAGAGATAGAAAGGTGAAAGTGAAAGCAGGGCAGGAAGGGAGGTTAGAATAGTGTGCAGGGGCAGATAGCCAGAGTCTATAGTAGATACTCGAAGAGGCATTTTATCGAATGCCTCTTCATCGACCCGTAAACCATGAAAACACAAAACAGCGAATGTACATATAAGCAATTTCTTTCCCTGGGAAAGAAAATCGCTTACCCTAAACAAAAACACACACCACTACAAACAATACAAAGTGCCCCCCACACCCCCCTAACTAAATATACCAATTTCGAGATCAAACTACAGTGAGAAAAATGGCTAAGTAACAGAGGGTGCCAAGCAATTTCTTTCCCAGGGAAAGAAATCACTTATATGACCGTTCGCTGTTTTGTGTTTTCATTATTTAATGGTCGATGAAGAGGTGTTCAATGAAACACCTCTTCAAGTATATAATAGGAACCCGATAAAAAAATGCCAAACAGCATAGACAAACAGGCTAGGATGGGGAGACAGGAGATGGAAAGAGACAAATCGTGGGTAGACAATGCACAGGGTATGGAGTGGAGCACAACAGGAAGGCAGCACAAATATTTCAGGATAGGGTTGGATATAGGCATCTGGAATGTCATTTGTAATCCCATCCAGGGAGATCTTCCAGATTCTATCCCCATGTGAGGGATCAGGATGCGCAGTGGCATGGGCCACACCCTCCCCCTATGGCCTGATGGTAGGGACAGCCAGTTAAGCAAATCTGCAATCCACTCCAGGAATCCCTCCATCACATCCTCTACCACCTGATACAGCTGTGACTGTACACTGTCAGGCAATACAGCTGAGCTATCTGCCAGTGGGGAGCCAGAACGCCACTCTGGTGAGGCACTTTCATCCTCATCACCCCCATGCACCAGAGCTACAATCTCAGCAGGGGCAGAAGACTTTGGAGGTACCTTTTGAGCAAATCTGCCATCAGGACCTCCAGAGAAGCAACAAAATGGGAAGAAAGCCATAAATGGAATCTAGTCTGATAGCATCTTGAGTACATTTAGCAGACACATCAGCACTAGTGAGGAAAAACTAACCTGTGGATGGTCATATGTCTCATTCCTGTTTTCTGTGGAAGGTGACATAATCTGCATCATGCTCTGCTTATGCTGAAAGAGAAAGGCCACATCAGAGGACCATGGTAACTGTGATGTAAGCTATTTGAGAAACAGATATAATTCCAGAAGTATTTCCTGTTTTTATCTGCCATGTAGCAGATAAGTATGTGTCCCCTGCACATACGTTAAGATGAATAATATGGTACAGGTATACAATGGGAACAATGTAGGTTATGTTCAGCCATGTCATGTGGTAAAGTGTAAACCCACCTAAGAACAGGGCGATATATAAGCCCATATAAAATGTATTGAATGTATCATGTACAGTGCCACCATGATTTCCACCTGACATTGGAGGCCCAGACAATAGCAGACCTAACTACATTCTAGCCTAACCTCCACTTCTGCTGTATGGAGATAATCAAGGTCCTTGTGCTTCAGGAAACCAAAATGATGCCTTCACTATTCCTCTCTTCCTGGTAATGTCCATAGCTTAAGGACAATTCCTTAGCTTGGTCAAACCAGGCATTCACTTCTTAAAATGCACCACAGAGGAAATAAATCATAATCTTTCTCCTCTTCACACACTATGCATGTGCTCCCTGGTGAGTGCTAGCAGATGTTACCATTCTTCTGACTCTCCTCTGAAAATTCTGTCACTTTTATGAGGAACAAAAATGCAACCTGTTAATTATACCTACATACCAATGCAAGTCTACAGCAGGGGCACACGCCTATGAGCTGTCGGAGTTGAGCATAGGAAGTTGGCTGCACCTTATGCTACAGGAATGCCGGAAAATATGATTCACAGACATTCATGCCTCCTAACGTCATTTACTATATCACACATAAGTAGGTATAAAAGTGCATAATCTTTGAGATGCACCACCATTTTATAGGCTAACTCATTCAGATTTGGGAAGCTATTTCTTATGTAAGGGTAGCTCTATTAGGAATGCCAGCATTAATTGGATCTGTAGAGTCTGAGGAGACACACAGTACTCTAAAAGTGAATGGTAAGGTTTTATTGTGTTTGCCATCCTAAGGATGTGTCCCCTTTCACAGATAATAAAGTTACTAAAAGCTAGAAATAGAAATAAGTGTGCTAGCATATGTATCAAGTTTGGAGACGGTACTGGTGCAAGATGGCTCATGACATCAGCACAACCTGTCCTTTGTGTGTGCCTATCACTGTCACAGTACTCGTAATGCCTGTCTAATTAATGCATGGATACTGTAGACTGACCACAGCAACAGCTGGCCAAATATCATTCTAGGTAGATTACATATCTAGCCATGCCACTAGGCCATCCTTTTGGCACAGAAGCCCATGCTCTCTTTCTCTCTAGTGTGACTTATGTTTTGTATTCATAGGGCAATGCACTGCTTCAGTGACACCTGTAGAGGCTGGGAAACATTAACAGACTGATCTTGGCAACTGTGTTGCAGTTAATGATGACCATGAGACACAGATACTTGAGTCACACCCTTACATCAAATTGGCACTGTCTCCATCCTGTGCATGGTTCCAAACTCAATACAAGCTGAAGCTATGATCTTGTCCACACAAGACTATGAGGTTGTACAACATGGATTCATCCATCAGTGCTGTGCCCTCTGTGACTGTAACAACAGATGCAGACACTGCATCTGAAGTGGGTATACACAACATTTCAATGCCTTAAAAGGATGCCCAGTACTGTAACATGTCACACTTGGCACCTTACATGTGGGCAGCACTTAGGAGAAGTCAGAAGTACCACGGTATCATCCAGGCATGATCCACTGCAGACAACTCCAGCATGGACATCATTGTTATGTTACATGGTAACACTGCGGACATAGAGAATAGGGACAAAGCAATGACTGTTCTAATGAGGTCTATTGTATGTACACACTTCTGTCATTCCACCTTCAGGCAAAGGATTTCAGGCGCTGCCGTCACTGCACTCAGTGGCAGTGTTGTCTGAGACTGAGAGAGGGTACATATGAGGGGTGGCCATGTGGGAAGGGCATCACAGGGTACATAATACTCACTTGCACCTAGTTGTGTATCATGCTTTGCCAATGTTTTTTCGAACCTCTCCAAAATACCTGAAAAATTATAGCACTCTTCTAATCTATGACCACATAAACAATTCCATAGAATAAGTAAACTCCTTCAGATATGTATGAACCTGACTCATCCCCTCTCTTAACTTCCACCTTCACTCTGACAATATATGAAAAAAAGATAAACTCATTTCACTTCTGAGCCAATGAGATATCCCCATTTCTCATCTGACCAAACATGAATGCTGTAGGTAAAGGTATCCTTCTAGTACAGCTGGAATATGGGCTCCCACTGACTGCAGCAGCTTCCAAAAGAAATGCCTCCACCATTCAAACCATTTCTAACCCCCATCTGTAGGTTCCTCACTCTTTCCAAAAAAATGAACACCACTGCATAACCCTAAGCAAAGCCAATTGTCTCCCAGTTCAACAGGAGTCCAACTTCCTTGTTGGGTCTCAGCTTTTTAAACTCTTAAATGGTAAAGCCGCATGTATGCCTCAAGGTTGTTTAAGCAAGGACTAACATACAGCATCAGAAATCTTAATCATACAAGGCCACTTCTATAAACACCCACAACTAGACTTCATTGCACTGATCATTCCTCCTCCAAATTCTACCCCCAAGATTATGGGAAACCCTACCCAACCACTTCCAAGGTATCACCTCTTATTCTTCTTTTTGCTACGAGCTAAAAGACCACCTCACGTCTGATGCAGAATGTAAATGCATCTCCTCTGGGCACATTACCCAACATAGCATGACTCTTCACATTTGTAATGTCCAGTTTAACAACTTCAAACTCTAATTTCTTACACTCCATATGCATATATATATATATATATATATATATATATATATATATATATA
Organism: Protopterus annectens; assembly: GCF_019279795.1. NCBI lineage: Eukaryota > Metazoa > Chordata > Ceratodontiformes > Protopteridae > Protopterus > Protopterus annectens. The sequence continues at coordinate 317,207,821 of NC_056727.1, read as the reverse complement.
TATGTGTGTGTGTGTGTGTGTGTGTGTGTGTGTGTGTGTATATACTGTATATATATATATATATATATATATATATATATATATATATATATATATATATATATATACACACACATACAAATACTCTTTCTCTCTCTCTGTATATTATATATATATATACACATATTTCACTTTCTTCCCTCTATCTCTCTCTTGCTCTTTCTGCACCCCTATCCTACATATATGCCTCTGTACTTTCTGTGCTTTTTTCCCTTTTCTCTTTATTAACGTTGTATTTAAAGGTAAATTATACAGTATTTCATATACTTCTTATTGCAGCGTTAATGTTCTAACCTCCCTGTTTGTCTAACTACTTGTTATAGTTTATTCTTCATCTCTAGGTTGAAACTGTAACTGGTCCACTGGGATTAGTGCTTTGCTCTTGCTAACAAATTTAATGAATAAATAAATAATTAATACATGCTTTAATTATATGACAGGATAGCAAATCTCAGTTTTCCTATACTGCTTGATCAGCCAAGATCTCCCGCAAATGTGCCGGTCTGTATTGTGCTGTATTTTTTCATGCAAAAGAGAATTTTTTCCTGTCATTCAAGCTGTAATATGAAAGGGATTCACTGCCTGCCTTTCTTTAATTTCCAACCATGTCATGTCTGTTCAACCATGACCATTTACTTGAAAATGGCTTCCCTCTAATAGTTGCTGTTTCACGAAAAAACGTATATTCCCAACAACCTGCCACCAACAAAATGTGCTGTTTTATTGCAAACTTTTCTCCCTGCAAGCAGCATTGCCCCACCCTCTCTAAGGCCAAGTCACTTCCAGTAAAACAAAGAGCTGACCTTCTTTTTTTATTCTGTACTTTTTAAACTTTTACACCTTGAAAACTACTCCCACAAATGCCAAACACAGAAAACAAACTTTATTATAGAACCTCTGAAGCTTCTCTCACAGGCATCCCCTGCACTCATGACACATTCAATGATACTTCACAGTACCAACCAATCCTTCTTAACCTTAGAACTCACCTTTTGGCAAGCTCTACCACATGCATAAATTACCCAGTGCTTCTAACAACAAAAAGTTTACATCACCAATCTGCTATTTCTGCTCTGACTTCTGGTACAAACTGTACATAGTGTAAATGCCATTCAAAAACTATCGAAGTGCTATCATTCCTGTAATGCTTAACATATTATTCAGGAACATTATTGTTTAATACGTTGTAATTTCACTTTGGGTTTCATTAATTGTTATACTTATTTCCTGTGATATACTCACCCAGGTATTGTGTGTCATTTTGGTCAAAGCCCTGTTACACTGATAAATACATTTAAATAAAATAAATTAATTTGCAGGCCCAAAAAACGCAATTGCTTTTGTGGACTCCTAAGGCAACACTGGCATATTTGGGATATGCAGACAAAGTACATTTGGGTAAGGTGCTTACCATAAAATTAGATCTCCAGGGCGATGTGAATGGAACAGAAAATGGTTGGTGCATGAGACATTCCTTTATAGTTGTATTACTAGGAGCCTTCTTCAGTTCTTCAAGCACCCTATTTGGACACCATAGAGAAATGGATTTTCACTGAACCACTGTCTTTTGCATAACACAATTTATAATCATAACTATACAATCAGTATTTATGCAGCATGATAATAAAGCAGATATAAAGAACTACAATTTTGCAGCACTTCTCCTTGATGGTCCACCGTTCTGAAAAGCATCTATACTATTTTCACTGAGGAATATCATTCTAACAAAAAACATAACATTTGGAAAGATTCCCAAGCAGTATTTGTATACCTATGGGAGGTGAACGGCTACAGGATGCTCTGTAGCATGGCCATGCCAAAACCTGTCCAGATTCTGGACCATGTCTCTATTTTGTAGTGTTTATTAAAGCTGTGGACAATAATCCATGCAGCAGCTTCCGCATTTTTGTGTAGAATTTTTCCTGTAGTATGATGCTGGAAAAATGCACCCTAACAGTGCCTTGCATAAGTTTATTTTATTAATTTGTTAACTAAGCAGGTCCACTGGCCATACCACTCAACTGTCCAGATTTTTACAGAATGTCCAGGCTTTTGACTCTTATTTTTGGTCTGTTCTTCATAAAATGTGTGTTTTTCTGGCAAATCACTGAGAACTTAAATCACTAAAGAACAGCAGACATTTTAGTTTCAGACTTTATATCCTTCATAAAATGCATGCTAACACAAATCCCGTTCCAAGTTTATAACAGCAATATTTAAAATCTTGCCCCTATTTTTAGGCCTTTGTCCCCTAATTATTTTAGACTCTATCCAGATTTTTTGTGCTAAGAGGTCACAGTAGGCAAATGGAAGAAGAAGGAATTAAACCCTGTACCTGGTCTACAGGATGCAGCTCATTAACAGTTCAGAGCCTTAATCCTCTATGCTAACTGCCATCCAGATATATTACACTTGTCACAGCAAAAGACAATATACTGGGCCTACCACTTAGATGGACTTTGTTTATTGACTAGTATGCCTTGTATCCTTTTCTTGAATCAGACAAAACATTGGCTAGCATTTCTGTACTGTCATTTTCCTAGTGTAATATATGAAATATTTGTACATCTAGCGCATGCATTAGATGTTCCCTTTCGTTGTGGTAATTTTGATAAAAGACTGGTAATTGTATAAACTGATGCAGAGTCACTGCTTCTACATAGTTTGGCATCAGAGAATACTGCTTCTTTAATGCAATCCTTTCATTATGAAAACAGCAAGAAAGGTGCTTTGTACACAAGACTGTAACTAAAAAATCCTTCTCCCTGAGTTTACAACAACCATGATAAAAATAGTTTTCCATAGCCTGAGATGGTGGCATAGAGGGATATAGTTCTGACAACAACCAAGGCAACCCAAGTTCAGCTAGCAGCTGAACCACCTGAATAAGTGGGCAGGAAGAAGGGAATGTACCCATCCAGGGAGTGGGATGGTGTTTCCCACCCAGCTCATGTCACTGCTTTACTAATAGGGTTTGGGTTGGAGAGCAGAGGCCCAGCATGATCTAGAGAGCCAGTGTCATAACAGTTAAGGTATTTACCTCACAGACACAAGGTAGAGGATCTGATTCACACCTTTGCACACTGACAGGTTATTGACTAAGTATGAAATAGTCAGCAGACTGATTGCCTAGTATTTACCTATGAACCTATGATGTGGGCATATATGCCCAAGCTGATGAATGTAAACCATGTTACATATGTGGGAGAGGCTCATACCCCAACAAATGGATGTAGGCAGCTGTACTGGTGAACCAAATGCTTGTATTACAACCAAGAGCATATTTAAACTATAAAATAGAAAAAAACTGACATTGATGGGAAGCTGGTGAGATCACAAACTACCCTCATGGCTGCCTGGATGATGCCTCCTGTGGACAGCGTAATATCTGATTAAGGGGAAGATTGATGGTAAGCAGGCATGTGGGCAAAATTATACAAATAAATTGTTTTCCATGAGAAGCATTTTAAATTGTGGTATCCACTAACTATAAAAAGATAAAATTAGCTCTAGCAACAAGTTCAAATTCCATTGGGAAAATGTCTTATTTGGTGCATTAAGTGAGGAACCCTTCTTAGGAAGACCTTAATAGGAGGTTCTGTTACTACACTTGGACAAATACACAAGCAGAGAATAAAGTGACACAAACTTCGATTGATGATTAAGACAAACTTAAATACAACTAAAGGTTTAAATTGTATCAGGGACTTATTATAGGAAAATATTAGGGGTGTTGACCCTGTGCAGCAGTCCTACTGACCAGTTTCTTCCAGTTTTGTGGTTGAGATCCTCCTGTGAAGTGACCAGGGCCATAATTGAAGAGTATTGAGACTCATTAGCAAGAATGGAGCAGTTATGGTTGTCTTCATCAAGAAATAACTATTGTAATTAGATGGTCATTGTCTTGTTTTGCTTTAACTAGTACATTTTGGTTCAGGAGAACTTGAGGTAAGATAATAGGTTAAGTTCTGAAGTTAACAGAAGTAGGATGGCATCTATCGTCTAATCTAACTCATGAGAAATTAGGGAACAAAAGATTTTCTGATCTGATTGTTGAGTAACAAATAGGCCCACTTCTGTGATTCCTCTATTTTTATATGTATTGAAATATGTGTGGATCCAGTTTCTTATTCCTGGACCAAAAATATAATTTTGTTTAAGACATTTGCTGGCTGGTTCTAGAAGCATAGACTAGGAACTGCTAAAAATTGAAGACCTATTCTGTAAGGCTAGTTTCCAAATCCTGATCGATTCTTTACACAGTTGGGAAGATGTGTTTCACCCTTGTTTCTTTATGTGCCACATTACTATAGTGCTGTCAAATTGATTTGAAAGTGTCCTCCTGAGAACTGTCCTAGAACATGTCAAGGCCCTGTAAATTGCTTTCATATCTTTCAGGTTTGTTTGAAGTGAGATTTCTTGTCAAGACCAGCTGATCTGCACAAACAGGTTACTGATGTGGGTTCCTCAAGCATTACCCTGAGGATCCATCATTAGACATTGTACTTCAGATGAAGGAGGCAAGGTGATTTTAAAGGATAAGTCTACCATTTCTCTTTACCACAGGAATTCTTTCTTTACAAATCAAGGAATAGGAGTCAGCATTTCTAGTAGGTGTGTAGACTTGTTCCAGAGGATTCTGAGATGATACTGTGTTTTCCTCTATAAAACATTGCATTATGTACTAGGAGATGGTAAAAAGATATATACACCAGGGTTCTCAGAAACTGTGTTGTTGTGATGACTTGATGCCCAGAAAATTCTGTGAAGATTATTTACATATCTATTTCTCATGAAAAATGGATTTTTTTTCATAAGTGGTGAATCTTTAACAGAGCCTAGACATGTTATTGATAATGAAGATGACATATAGTACCTGTAATTTATTATTATTCCCAGAAGTTAGAGTTATCTGTTGTGCCAATAACTGTCTTGTCTTTGAAGTAAAGGAAGAATGTTATGGTCTGTTTTTAAGGTGAGCATACACTAAGAAAACATTTGGTATGTACTCTTAAGGGCTGTGGACTGTCCAAAAGGAAGTGCTGAAACTAAAATAATGCTGATCTACCTGTCATCTGAAGTACCTCCTGTAAGGTTATGTCATTGGAATGTGAAGATGGGCATCTTCATGAGTCTTGTTTTATGACAGGAGATACAATCATCAGGATCACCATTCTGAAATATTTTGTGTTAATGAACATGTTAAGACTTGATAGATCGAGAAATTGTCTCCTTGACTATTTTTGGAACTGTAAACAGTCTGGGATAGAAACTTCAAGCTCTTCTATATGGCAGTACAATCCACACTGCATTTTTATTAGCAAATGATCCATTAGCTGTAATGCTTCCTATAAGTGATGTAGGGTTGTGTGTGGAACAAGCTGCATTTGTAGTTTTTTAACACATTCTATACCATGCATTTGAATTTCTGTTCCTTTCCCATCTCCAGTAGCCAATACTCACTAAGAGGAACATTTCACCTCCACTAAAAAGGGGTAACTTTTAGCTCAGTCAGACATTCCACGTAAACAAATGTTAATAAATAATCTTTTGGAATGGCAGGAGATGGCTACAAACAAAAACATATTTTTTTAAATGAAAATGTATTTAATTGGAATCTCCACTGTCATGACTGACTGCCTTTTCTTGCTGAATTAGAGTTGTTATTATTTTGTTTTCCTTTGTACCGTTTTTGTTAACAAAAGTGATGAAGAGCTCTTTTTAGGCTTTATTTGTAGTTTAATTCCTTTGAGAATAAGGGATAAGTGAGAAATGCATTTGTTTATAAGAAGATTGTATATTCAGTTTCATTTTCTAAATCAGTAATGGTGTGACATTTAGTAGTCTGAATTGGACATCCTCATTGGCCAACTCTGTTCTAAGCCATGCAAGTCTCCAAAAATTCCATTGATTTAGTTGCCTTTAAAAAAGCATCTACATCCATATAAATGCATTTCAGTTTATCTTCTCCATTTTTTCTCTACTACAAGTACTATTGCAATCTAGTTGTAAAATAATGTTTTTTTAAAAATAGACTGTACATTTTCTTTGATTTGGTCCTAGATGGAACTCCAATATGAAATTGTTTGGTTTCCCTAAGTTTCCTAACAGTTAGGGTAGATTTTTTAATTACATTTATCTAGTAATATGGATTTTTTATCAAATGGTGAATATGAAAGAAAGACAGCCTTACTACCCTCATTAAATGTTGATAAGATATAGAAGTGAGCTCTGCCTTATCTGTATTAAACCATATCAATATAAAGCAGATAATACAGTTTTGTATAAGTAAACTTATTATAACAGCAGCTTTACAAAGAGAAGTTATTGTAACAGTAAATTGTGCAATAAATGAATAATAGTATTCAAAAGTTTCCACACTGATAAGACAGTCCAATCAGAGTGCAAACCGTAACATGAGCATATACCAATGCAAATAAGTCAACTGTAAAAGTATAATTGAGCGACTAGAATTTCCATTGATACAGTAAGCTCTCAGTTAACTGGTACCCATGGGGATTGGTAGATGACAGATAACAGTAGTTTCTGGTTGCTTGAAAGTTACTATTAAAAATAGGCCTGACTAATACTGTACCCTATACTATTTGTTTGGTTTGACTTGTTCTCAGGTTGGGGAGAGAGGGAATTTATTCCTATCTTCCTTTTTAAAACTCTAAAATTCTAAAAACGTAAGGGATGTTTCTGCGAGGGGGAAACAAAGTTCAACACATGAAAATTGTACTGTATTTCTTCGATATATTTTTGCCGGTTACTTGAGTTCCGGTTAACTCAGAGTTTACTGTATTTGATCTTTTAGTAACATATTTTATGAAAGCAGAAGAAATATGAAAAAAAAGAGAAATGATCTGCAAAACTTTAAACAGCTGACAGGTATGATTGCCAGCAATGCAATAACCATACCTGTCAACTGTCCAGAGATTTGCAGAAGATCCTTGATTTTCCTAAGATTTGGGCACCATCCATTGTAAAGATTTTAAATCACGAATGATTTCCCGCACTTGATGCTGAGTCCCATTTTTTTTTCAGTAAAATAGCTAGGATGTTACTGGCAACATAAAAAGAGAGCGTGAGACAGATAGACAGACAGACAGAGAGCTACAGATATGTAGTCGTCTCCATTACACCTCCTTTACTGGACTGGTATACTGTGCAAGCACACTGATGTAGGTGCTTTATGCATGCACACTATGGCAGTTTTGAGCAGAGAATGGAGCAGAGCATTAAAGTCCTATTATATAATGACATTATTTAAGAAAGGCAAGCAATTTCTTTCTTAAATAAAGTCATTGTATAATAGTAACAATCCACTCCTGGATGTGAGTATTACAGGACTTACCCAACGCTGGCTTTGTTTGATCACACAAGCTTAACCCTCATAATTAAACCATATCTACCATGGGTAAGTTGTGGGTTATTGCTAAATTATAACATTTGGATTTACCCACCAGGTGTGTATTTTCTGCTAGCTAGAATTTGAAAAAGTAGTGATATCTTTCCTGTGAAGAAACAGAGCAGGGCATGTAGGTGGTAGTAGCAGACCAGGAGTATCACAAGGTACCTTCATATATCCTTCTTTGTTCCACATTTTTTTTCATTTGATCAGACCAGACATCTTGTAGAAAGTACTGCTTATGGTAGACAAATAGCTAGGCATACACAATATAAAACAGTTATGTATATAGTCAGAGAAAACAAAAGGTAAAACTTGCAAATGTGCCCTAATATCCTTCCCTTTTCAAAAACTCTCTCTCTCACACACACATACACACACACACACACACACACACACACACACACACACACACACACACACACACATAATAAAATAAAAAAAGTTTTTTTAATGCAAAACTAAATATAGAACAGTAGTCATAGTCAAGTTGTGTAGTACACATAACTAGTTAGAAATTTATAGAATGTGGTAGTGCAATAGGGCAATCAGCATAATGGCATAAAACATGTTGGCATAATGGTTAAGGTGTTAAGACACAAGGTACAGAGTTTGATTCTCACCTTTGAAAGAACAATTGGCGAGTCTTAAAATGGCCCACAGGGGCAGATAACCTAATACTTACCTATGAATCTACAAAAAGAGGTGCATGCAAATAAGTATATGATAGCGCACAAATGAAGCATAGTTTGAGTGCATAATGGGAAGCAAATAAGGAACAGTGAATGGTATGGAAAATAGATCATGAATCATGAGTACAAAGCCATGCAGTATGTTTCTTCTGAGTATAAAGGCAAAAAGAATGTTAAAACCATCAGAGTTTCATCTGGTAATAATGCTGGGTGCAGCAAAGCCACTATATAGCAGCAGATGCTTTGCCTTATCACCGTAACCAGCTCTCTGATACAAAGTATTATGTCGCATCAGATGATGGACTGGCAGCTCCTGGATGATGTCTGATGAAGCAAGATATCATGTGGGCATTGGTTGACCTGCAGGGCCTACAAACTGGATGTGGAGAAAGGTGTGGTCTTTCCATACCAATGGATACCAACGTGTGTGTAACTCTTACTATTATAGTACAAACAAGGTGCCTTGTGGCATTTCATAGGCAATGGCCTGTAGAATACTTAATATATTCCTTGGCAAATTACTCACAAATGTGGATGACCACATCTGTTTTAAAATCATGACCGGAAATGGCTTTTATGATATCACCTGCCTCTTGAAATGTTCAAAGCAATACATTGCACACATGTGGCAATAATGGTTTCAGCCAGTCTCCATAGTGTTATTCCAAAAGGAAGGGATACTGTTCCATCAACTGTCAAGTAGTATGCAGTGAACAAGGTCTCATAACCAATGTGTTAGCTCAGCACCCTAGCAGCGTCCTTGACTTCTACACATGGCCTATAAGTCATCTATATCAATGCTTCCTACAGAGGGACATACCACAGGGTCACCTGGTAGGTATTTGTAGGCACACTGGTATAACCATATGTTTACAGCTGCACACACTGTGTATACCTATCACACTCCTTACTAGTATGTCTCTTCTGTGATCCAAGATGTCCATATGGAATCTACAAAGTATGACTGAATATCAGTAAAATATTGCCAATGCCCAAACCAGGAACATGGTCATGTGACTGTTATTCTTGCTTATATCATGGTTCCAGCATCTAGATGCATCTGAAAGGTGCATTACAGTATGCCTCTGACACAGCCTTCAAGATCTTTGTAGCATGTTAAATGCCACATTATATGATTATAAAGAATCAGGCAGTCCGGCTAACAGAACTAGGAGACAGCACACCCACAGCAATAGCAGGCCCTGTTACAACACAGTACAACCACCCCCAAGACAGTATCACCACAGTATATGGCAACACAGGTAAACCAGCAATGTCTATTCTATCTGCAATGGCCATGACAAATACACAGTGGCAGTGCAGTGACATATAGAACAAAGTAAGGCATACAGAGGCATTGAAAGGCTATACTGAGTAGTGCATAGCTGAGTCACACTATGCATCAGATATGCCCATTTACACCACATAGGGGGTGGGGGGAGTCATGGCTTTCATCATTTGCACTGGTACATAGGGGTATGTGAACATAGTCCCCTCTTCACATCCTGGGTGGTGGAGATTAGCAATTAATGGAGGTAGAGACAAGGGGTCACAGGGTGCGATGACATCAGTAACATGCATAATTTCCTCACTGGACCAGATGACAGAGTTACTATATACCTGTACAACATGGCCACTGAAGTGGCTGGATACAGCAAGACTTCAACTGCCACAGACCCTGATGTCATGGAACTGGTGGAATATGACCTGAAGGTGAATTGCTGACAATGCACCCTAACCACAGTGTCCCTTTGCAGGACTGCCTACGAAGTGGGATAAAGAATTGCTACAATTCTACCACCACAAGAGACTGAGTTCCATGTAACAGCCTCCTTAAGCATTTACCCCAGGTACATACAGGCTCCTGACCACAGACAACATTCATAGATAGGGCACCAATAGTAGCGCTTGCTATCCTCTGCATGGTAATGGCTATACCTGCCCTAGGTGCCACCATACTCTTCATGAGAGTTATCCTGGCTATCATCTCTGGACTCCATGGGCTCCTAGAGGCACTGGCACTGCTTGGTTAAATCCTTATGGTGGCCACTTACCAGGTAAACCAAGGCAGTATATGTAGCTGCAGAATGTGTGTCACAATTATAGCCCTGTGGATCTGACGATTGATGCCAAGTGTCATCTGCATATCTGGAGCAGGCTGTGGCATTGGGCAGTGGTGGCAAGTCAAGCTAGGCTACTGTACAGTAGGTAGATACATGTCTAAGGCAGTGCACTGGTCCATCACTGTCCCAGGGTTTAGTGATGGTGTTTTCTGTGACAGGAGAGGGAAGGCCCCTGGACAGGAGTGTTGCACACCCATGCCATGCCATGCTTCTTGTAGAGTAGATGTGGGTGAGACCACACTGTCACCCTAAACAATGGGTATAGGACCACCCAGGAGGGAGTAAGACAGTATCAATGTTTCTTGTGACTGTGACTTTGTCTGTGTGTCAGCATTTCCAGCCTGTTGTCCTGGCCCAGCCTTTTCAGCATTCAGTGTAGTAGCAGACTGTCCTGTTTTTGCACAACACATGTGGTAGCAGAGTGATGATGCTTCCACTGCTACCTGTGATGCACTGTGGTGTATGTGCAAATGGCATGTGCACACATGTAGGCAAACAATGTACACATACTTATTTTGCTGGTCCTCTACTTTTGATCACTAAAAGTCCAGAGGGGGGGACATATGTAGGGGTCATTGTGTGCTTCCTATAGTCCATTTGTGCAGAGTTGCTGTATAAAAACTAACTTCATTGGTTCCCCTGTTTGACACACAATGTTTGGCCACTCCTAGTACCACTGTCCACTTCACCTGGTATGACACCCATGCCCTCATCATCTTCATGCAGAGATACTAGGAATGAGTCATCATTTATGATGTTTGCACTGGGATGTGGCTCGCCTTAACTTACAGAACTATCATACACTATTGTGCCTTCTGTGAGGTCCACTGTGTCACATTGTTGACTTGCTGACAACATTGCTGTGTTGAGCAATTCCTACCACCTATGGCATTGATGTCACAGACAATGTCACACACAATCTCATAGAGGAGCTGGGTACTCCCTCTCCCCTGCAGGTGCCATCCACATGTCCTGAGTAACTAAAGTAGCAAATCATTCTCTATGGAATTAAGTTTCTCTAACCTTTGCCATCTGCCCCTCTGGAGGACATGCCTGTACCTAAGAATAATATAACATAATCACAAGCGCTACCTTTATAGGTATCTATGCAGAACCATTGCAGGTGCCAACATCAGTAAATATGCCTACACATATACAGAAAATAGGTTAAAGAAACACATTAGTGTAGCATCTCCATGCTTTTTGTTCTGGCTGAGGGCAATACAGTCATTACTCAGCTAGTCAGCAAGACATAAGCAGTTGAAGTTTCAAGTCACTGGTTTAGACTTATTGATTTTTAGCTTGTTTATTTGTGTTTGGTATTAAAAATCACTGGCAATGCAATTTCTATTAGCCCATCAGCAGTGATGCGATGTGCTTGTGGTCTTTTCTCTTGTCCCATCAGTGCTATGATCATGGTATTAGTATATTTATGTAAAGAGGTTGTTGGGAGGTAAAGCCCCCACATGGGGTGCAACAGGCCATAATATTTACTTGTATTGGGTGCTGCTTCACTGAAATTGACTTGCATAACTGTAAGGCTGTAAACCACTTGCACCTGGTTACCTCAGGTACTTTGTCAGGCACTGCTTCAATTAGTAAGGGGGGTCTGGCATCCTATTAACCCCCCATCACTTTAAACACTAGACAGCAGTGAGGATTAAGGGGCTACTAGCCCCCCTGATTCCACATATGGAAATTACTAATTTAAACTTAATAAATAACTCAAAGAACTGAAACAAAACTGTTCAAACATAGCCAGGATAGGATAAAGTTAAAGAAGCCACATGGTTGAGCAGAAGCCAAATAAGGAATTTGGTGAGGAAGTGATTGTTAAAATGATCAACTCCTATCCACTCAAGGAACACAGCAAGAACATGGGGCTATATTTTGTAGCACAACTGACTTGTAGCAGGCAGACGTAGCCCCTACCAGTATTTACAAATGGAAAGTAAGTAGTCAAGGTACACCCTCCTACTAAAAGTCAGGATCAGTCAGGGTAAGGGGCTATCTGCCCTGAAAATAAAAAGTGTTTTTATTAACTTTTCAAAAGAGTGAAGTTTTAACCATCTTGTATTATCGATTTGAAGACTCAACACATTGAAATTTGGGGAAGCATAACTAAACACACTAAAATGTTATTTTCCTTCACATGTATAAAAATCCTGTGTATATACGGACTTCCACTATGGCTGTACACTACTTAATTTCAGCTCTCCCAATGTGAAAATAGAAACTCAGAAAAGAAAGCCAGTGAATTTGTCATTTTGGGTAAATTTCAGTTACTGGCTAGTAAGTACACTGCCTGGATGCCAGCAAAGAAAAATCCAGAGAACCTGAAAGAAAATCAACCACAAAAGATGAGGAGAAAACACTTACTTTGAAGAATCCTGTAGTTATTCAGTAAACAGTAGTTCAAACTCCAACTTAGATGCAAGTCATGACTTCCAGTAATCTAGAGGAATAAATAAATCAAATGTGCTCAGAGTTGATTAAAATAAATGAATCACTGAAGGAGTACATCAAATCAAATAACAAAATGCTGGAAAATGGAAAAGGCTTTAAATAGATAGTCAGGCAAACTGATAAAACTACAAAAATTAGAGTTTGAAATGAAGAAAAGGCTGTCTGAGTATGACTGTTCAAGAAGAGTTGCTTCAAAAAATAGTAGAATTAGAGGACAGAATGCATATATTTCTTCTGTACCAGAGAAACTCGAAGAAACATACTGTATTAATTTTATGAAGGCAGAAAGAGGCAACTGGACTGGTATTCCACAAAAGGAACTGTTAACTGAAAGGGCACACGAAAGCATCCAAGATCTTTATTAGTAAATATGCTAACCTACCAGCATAAAGAATTGATCCTGAAAAAACTGTGGTAAAAAGACAAAATATTAAAAGCTGAGAAAGTAGAGTGTTTGTGGAAAATGATTACTCACAGCACACCAGGCAGAAGAGGAGTAAATTTATTCCAGCAATCAGGGAATGTCAAGAGGAAGGTGTGAGATTCAAGCTGCTGTATCCAGCTGTCTTCAAAGTTTTTTCCCTGCAGGATCAAAGTCATTTTGATGCAGAATTGGCTAAGGAGGAAATAAAATAGTTTATCTAACAAAAAGTGAGTCAGCGAGCAGAAGAGAACTCTGCTTCTCATTCTTCTAATGGTAAGGTTCATAGAGAGACTTTACCAGTGAAACATTTTCCAATATTCCAAAGGACAAATGCTTGAGAGATAGAAAAAAACACAGTAACTGACTTGAACAATCAGCAGTACATTGGAGTTGAACTAGAGTGTGGTGTTGGGATATGGAGATGAACAGGAAGAGGACCAGCAACTCTGAAATTGGTGAATAAATGGAAGACAATAAAGCATCTTATCAAATTTGTGAAATACGGCTTTGCAGGAAAAAGTGGCTTAAAAACACAGGACGTTTGTTGACTTTGTTAAACTTGTGGGTGGACTGTAAAGTATATACCCACTTTATGTCATTAATGTTTAGAAGGACACTAAAAGAGGGAACTAACTGTAAGTAAAACAATTTGTGTCCTTATTAGTATTTGTACAAAACATTTCATGATTTAAGCTGCTTGTTATGTACAGTAAAACGGTTTTGTGTAGTGTGTAGTCAGGGGTATTTTAAATGTGGGGGGAGTCTTTTCTATGACTGATGTATGTGGTAAAGATATTAAATTAAGCAAGTATCTTTTTCAGTTGTGAGAAATAAATGTTTTACAGTATAACATGAGAAAAAAGACTGGACAAAAGCAAGTTTAGTGTTCTTTTGCTGTGATACTGGGCTGCTGGGGTGGGGTATAAAAGTGCACTGATTATACGGAAATAGGATATTTTCTCTTTTTATTTTAAAAGGGTGAATGTCTAGATTACTACCTTTAGCTTAAGCTGTAAAAATGTGTTTTTGTAAGCATGTAGGCTTTAAAAATAAGAAAATTTGAAAATCGTAAAAGTGCTAGGCTTATATGTTTTCCACTGGCAAATGTTCAGTGGAGTTGATATGTCTGCAGAAGAGGGCAGGTGTGCATTCTTTTCTGAGTGAAATTTATAAAGACTCATTGCTGAGTACATTTCCATAGAGACAAGCTGTCTGCAAATGCAAGCAGTTAATCTTGAGAATTCTGTGTATTCTTTGCTGAGGGAAATGCAAAATTTAAAGATACAATGGCAAGCAGTTCTGTGGGAAAAAGTCTGAAATTATGGGAAGTGAATGAGAAGTAACAACCTTCCTAAAAGCCTTAATACTTTAATCCAGTTAACAGAACAGTGTACAGTTTAGTTATATTTAAAGATATCCACTGTACTTTTTCTTAGGAGTTAAAGTTTATATTTTCTGAAAGCATACAAGTTGTTTTTCATACCTGGGAGGGGAAGAGAGAGAAGAAAAGAATGGACAGCAATCAGTGTATGTTGGAGCACAGGCTGTAGCATGCACTTTAGCATGGGTAACCTTAGTTGTTTGGTTACATAATGACTGTTGATGCAGTCATCAATGTGGCACAATTGTTCCCTTCTGAGAGTTAAACTTCATGTGTTGAAGATGTGCATCGTTTTGTGTGTTTGTTTTAAGTTAATGGGTGATGGGGTGTTTTCTATTTAGTTTTGTGTTTGAAGGTTTACATTAACTAAAAAGTCTTGAAAAATGTGATATAGGTTCAAATGGAGATTAGAAGAAACAGCTGTACAGATCAGCTTGCCAAACATTAATATATGCATGTAACAGAAAAGCTGGAAATACACAATCAAAGGAACTGTCATGTATAATAGGTGGGAACAATAGTGTTTTTATCATGGTGGCTAGAATGACCTTACAGGTACAGATAAAAGGGAAAGTGTATTGCATTATAGTAATTACTGCAGAGTGCAAACAGCAATGTTGCAGGACACATTCTGAATAAAATGAGAATGTGAATTTGACAAAGAGAGGATATCAGAATGGATATTCAGCAGAATATCAGAGACAGAAGAAAAGGAGAGTAATTGTATTAATTGCTAGAGAGGTTCCAAGAGTGGCAGATGAGGAAAAAAAGACAAAAATTGTAGATTTTTGGTAGTAAGGGGCTATTTGCAAGGGAGGAGGAGGATCACAATGGTATGTATTTATATTCCACTGAAAACAGCTATTATGGAGCTTAAGAAGATTTGGGAGAAATAATCAGCTTTCAGCAGGGAATATTATTTATAGGATGGACTGGAATTTGATTTGCAATAGTGAGGATGTATTAGGGGGCTCTAGCAGGGATGATATAACAAAACAGGGTAGATTTCTGAAAAAATTTATGAAACTATTTGGTATGGAAAATGTGATCTCAATCATAGGAACTTGGACAGAATTTATATATTTTCCCAAGGTAAAATAACTGGGCTGAACTAAACAGAAATGTATATTTCATAGGAACGTGTATTTAATTGAAAGATTTGGCACACGTCCAATAGCTATTTCTAATCATGCAGGGTAAAGAAAAAAATAAGACATTGGAATGGGTAGTGGAAATTTTTGAAAGTTATTAGGGAAGATAGAAATATCTTCAGAAGTTATAGCTAGTGACTGGAATAAAATGAAAATGGAGTTTTAAAATAGGGTTGAAATAAGAGAGAAAGATATGGTTCAGAAGTAATAGAAAGTACTTAGAGGGCTGACAATGGTTAAAGTATTGCAGAATAATGGGAATTTAACAAAACAAGAGGAGGAGCAAATGCAGAGTACTAAAGAGAAAACAAGGGAGCATCTGGACAATGTGCATGAGTTTATAAAGATTGCAGTTAGGCAACTATTTTTTTGATAAACAAGCCCACAGCACAAAAACTTTTAGCACATCAACTTAGGCAAGAGAATGTTGGTGTTGCCAAATGTAGGGAACCTATAACAAGAAAAATAACCAGAAATGCTGTAGAGGTTTTATGGATATTCCAGAAATTTTATTAAAAAATTGTATACAGCGAGAAGTGTGGAAATCAAGAAAGAGTATCAATGTAAATATTTATGGAAGACTTAATTATGCCAAGGTTAGAGACAGATGAGGTTCAACAGCTAACACTTAAGATAGGAGGTGATGAAATAAAAACAGTAATGTATATTCAATCTTTAGGAAAGTCTTTTAGGAACAGACAGTATTCCTTTGGAAATTTGGAAATTAGGAGGGAAGAAAGTGATAAAGACCTGGAAGATTTTGTTTAACATTATTTTAAAAGGAGGAGAAGCACCAATATCTTGGAAGAAAGCTATGGTGGCTGTGTTACTTAAAGATGGCAAAGACCCTTCAGACCCAACTCAGTATACACCCATTTCAATTTTAAACCATGATTTTAAAGTGTTTACGTCTGTGCTAGTTAAAAGAATGACAAAGGTGCTGCCAAATTTGATACATATGGATCAGTGTGGTTTTGTAGAGGGAAGGCAAACATTTGACAACATTAATAAAGCAGTGATGATCCAGAAGGAAGCAAAATGTAAGACAAATATGTAAGTACTCCCAAAACTTCTGTTGTTGGTGAGTCTTGATGCAGAAGAAGCATTTGACAGAGTAAGCCTAGATTTTATGAGTAGGACATAGGAAGCATTTGCATTTCTTGATACAATCATAAGGTTAATTAGAAGGCTATATGAAGGTTTGGAGGCAAGAATTAAAGTCGGAGAGTTCCTCTCAGATAAGATGGGTTTGAACAGAGGAACAAGGCAGGGATATCCTCTTTCCTCTTTGTTATTTTATTTATTACATTTTGTTGACCAGGAATGTCCGACTGGGCCAGAGACCCGTTTTCAGTGGAGGCCCGGGGAGAAAAGCTCCACAGAAAATAAAATACAAGTAGATTTTAGATACACAGATTATCACAAAATAAAATGCATTTTTACAATATCAAAACAAACATCAGAAAAATAGAATGCATTTTAAAATATCAAAAAACATTATATATCAAGAAGAAACATTACATAAGTATTGTATGTTTTCTGGTGTAGATCCAAGGGGAATATTTACCTCGATGAACAAACACAACAGGATGGTGGGAACTGAAAACCTGCTAATAGAAGCAGCTTTGTAGAGAATAAACCAGAAGCTGAAGTGAAGCATTAATCACAAGTTCAGAGAGCTAATGGCAAAAGGGGTAGAGGAAGTAGAACTAAATTACAAAAGAAGCAGGAGGAGTGACTGTTTGGAGAGTAGCTAACAAGAGAGGAGAGGGGGTTTAAGGAGAGTGACAGCAGCATAGCCAGTGGCTGCTAAAGTGGTGTTTTAGTAGTGTTTTGAATTAATGTATATTTAAAGCCATTGCCAAAGAAAATAATGGATTCAAAAATACAAGAATATCATTGGCATGGGAATCAAGAACAGTTGGCTAAATTTGCAGATGATGTTATTTTGTACCTAATAAATCCAGAAAAGGACATCTCGGTGTTTTGGAACATTAACTGCAACAAAAATTACTCTGCATAAAAAATAAATGATCCAAAGCAAAAATTGCAAACACCAGAGAACAGTTGTGGAACATTTTGAGAATGTTTCAAGTCTATTCTGGATATAGAGATATAATGGAGAACATTGATATCTGTGCAGTAACTGAGATCTGGTTCAAGGCTCCAGAGAGCACCCCTGCAATACCAGGCTACAACTCTTACCACACTTTTCGGCCACCAAACCAAGACTGAAACACTAAAGGTGGAGGCGTGTCCATATTCACCAAGGATATTCACACCTCCAGGCTAGTTGCCCAACACAATGCATCTGAAATTCTCCAGGTGCAACTAACACTAGGTAAGACTGCAATCTAAACTGTAGCTTGCTACAGATCCCCCAGCATGCCCCAAGATTCTCACTACACCTTTCTAAACATACTGGAAAATATTAAGATACAACCAAACACCCTAATACTGTGTGATTTCAACTACCCTGCCATTAACTGGGAAAACTACTCGGGTGCCAACACCTTTTCCCAACGGATCTTGGAATTCATAATTTCCAATGCCCTGGATCAACTAATCCATAGTCCCACCAGGGGCTCCAATATCCTAGACCTGGTCATTACCAACATGGGAGATAGATGCTCCACACCAGTGGTCACCGCCTCATTGGTCAGGTCTGACCATAAACAAATCACCCTTGACATCCACATCCCACCCCCACCCCCTAGTAAGGAAACCTCTGTAAAAAACTTCTCCAAAGCCAACTTCATACTACTCAAGTCAGAAGTGACAAATTTCATGACACCCATGCAGACGGGAGCTGAAAGTTCGACTGCTGAATCCTACACTAAGGCACTGTATGAGCACATCCACTCGTGCATGAATTGTGCCATCCCAAATAGAACCAAGATGCTCTCCTCTAAAAAAAAGGAAGCCAATCTGGTGGTCCCCTGCCATAAACAAACTATACAACATAAGGATGAAACTGTTGCAGAAAAGAGGAAAATCCCAAGATGCAAAAAACTCCCTTACCAGCCTTGGTAAGAAGCTGAGATCCCTCATAAAATCCCCCAAAGCTAGTTACAAAAACAAAATTGCCAAAGATTCCAAAGACAGCCACAAGGCATTCTATATTTATGTCAAGAATCTAAACGGCAATGCTCAGATCTGCTCTGAGCTACAACAGAATGGCATTAAATATACTGATCCCAAGGATATTGCCAATATCCTGGCAGATGGATTCAGTGCCAACTTCACCCCCCTCTCACCCCCTAAAGGTCCATCTCAATACCAAAAGATTGCCAAATTCTTGTAATCATGGCCACACTGGTAGAAACCGCACTCTCCAAAACTAAGAATACAGTGCCCATGGGACCAGATGACATCCTGGGCTGTGTACTACATGAACTACAAAATAAACTGGCACCTCACCTAAGTGTTATGTTTAATCATAGCCTCACCTCAAGTTTTGTGACCACTGAGTGACTACAGTTATCCCACTCCACAAGGGAGGATCCACCTTGGATCCCAGGAACTACTGTCCCATCAGTCTGATGAGCCTGATCTGCAAGGGCATGGAACGCATTATCATGGAACTTATAAACAAAGACATTGGCAATCTTCAAACACTGGATCCACCCAGTTTGGGTTTGTGAAGGGCCAGTCTTGTCTCCTGAACCTGATTGACTTCTTTGAATCAGTTTCCAGAGCTGTAGACGAGGGTAAGGCAGTCCACACAGCCTATGTGGACCTCGCCAAGGCCTTTGATACCATCCCCTACTCTGGAATCATAGATAAACTTACTAAGCTGGGCATAAATCCCTACGTCAACTGATGGGTTGCCAAATGGCTTATTGACAGAACCCAGACTGTAAAAGTAGCCAACTCCAAATCCAGCTCCAGACAAGTGACAAATGGAGTACCTCAGGGTTCAGTCGTGGGACTGCTCTTGTTTGGCATCTACTTCTCTGAAGCACAGGCCAACACTAAGGGACTCTGGCTAACAATGTTTGCAGATGACTGCAAACTGGGAGGCATTACTGAATCCCAAATGATGTAGATATTCTACAAAAGAGCCTTACAGAAACAGATGCTTGGTGCCAGAGCCATGGGCTCAAGCTAAATGCCAAGAAATGTATAGCTCTCACCTTTGGAAAAAGCATTTATGCATGAATTACCACATAGGTAGCAGTACACTAAACACTGAAAGTGTGATGAGAGACTTAGGGACACAGGTGGACAGTGGTCTCACCTTCAATAACCACATCACCACAACAGTCAGAAAATCCTTCTATGTGGCACACCTCATCACTAAGGGCTTTTCATCCAGAAAAAAAGATGTCATTGTCCCTCATTAGACCCATTATAGAGTACAACGCCCCATTTGGTATGTACCTCACAAGACATCTGCAACAGCTGGAAAGGCTGCAGGAATAACTCAATAAAAGAATCACAGGCCTAAAGCAGATGCCCTGTGCTGACCATCCAAAAAACTCCAGCTATACTGTGTGACATATTGTCTACTCAGTGGCGATCTCTGCTTAACATACAAGGCCATGTCAAACCCTGAGCTGTTGGACATACTCCACTTAAAGAAATCCCAATCCCTCAGAGCCACATGCTCCAGGGATCTAAACCTTGTCATCACAATAAACAAAACATACTGGCAACTTCACTGAAGACTGAATCCACAAAGTTTAATGAAACGCTTTTTGTCCAAAAACTTCTTTGAACTTCATCAGATCTGACGAAGTTCCACAAAGTTTTTGGACGAAAAGTGCTTCATTAAACTTTATGGATTCAGTCTTCAGTGAAGTTGCCAGTTGTTTTTGTTTTAATTTCTTAGTTTTTTGTATTTTGTATTTTGGAATAAACATAACATGTAGGAGGGATAGGTTCCTGACCCAGAGACTCCCCATACTCTGGAATAGACTACCCATACATGTCAAGCAAAGCGCCTTTTTGTCTGTCTTCAAAAGGAACCTTGACGATTAGATAGGAGATAGGAAATTCACCCCGGGGATCATGTCATGTCAGTCACCTTGCTAGACAGGGGTCCAGGGAAGTAAATATTGTGGGAAGAAATATCCAGGGAATTGTTATGGCAAGGCTTGTATAGGCCCTAGGGCCAATAACCTAGTATCAACCTTTGAACCTATGAACCTATAAATTAATGAGGATAAAACAAAGGCCAAAGTCATAAATTATGTATCCACACACAGACTGGTTCAGCAATACCCATTATTTATGAGGACATGATAAGATGAAGTGTTTAAGGGTCTTCTTCTTCTTTTGGCTTTTCCTGGTTAGGGGTCGCCACAGCGGATCACCTGTCCGTTCATGATTGGCAGTGGAGTTTTAAGGTTTTGAGTTGCCAGCCCAGCGCCCAACCTTCCACAGAAGGCACACACATGCACACACTCATGCCTAGGGCCAATTTAGAGTGTCCAATCCACCTACAGCATGTCTTTGGGATGTGGGAGGAAACTGGAGCACCCGGAGGAAACCTACATGACCACAGGGAAGACATGCAGACTCCACACAGAAGGCGGCCCAGCCAAAAATCGAACCGGAGAACCTCTTGCTGTGAGGTGGCAACACTAACCGCTGCACCACCATGGCCACCCATGAAGTGTTTAAGAGTATGGATTAAAAAGGCTTCTGTTAGGGCAGCTAAGTATATGTGGAAATGGAAACTCTTATTTATGGCTATGGATAGTAAGATAAAAGCAGTGAAAATGTTTATAGTCTGTTTAGTCTTGTATATAGATCAGGCATACGTATATCAACCTGAAGAGAAGTTGTGAACAATAATTAATAAAGAATTGAAGGAATTTATCTGAGAGGGAAAGAAGGCAAGAGTTAAGTGGAATAAGTTGATCCTTCCAATAGGACAAGGTGATTTAGGTTTACTTTATTTGATTAAATATTTTAGAGCTACACAGCTAAGGTTCATAAACATAACATAAGCATAAGGGTATAATTCAAAGTGGAAATGGTTGATGAAGCAAATAAGGAAGTTCAAGAAATATAGGGAGAGTGGGATTTTGGATGTAGATCCTTAAAGAGAATAATAACTGTGATGCCCCACCACTGGCCCAGTAATCAAGGAGCCAAAATCCTCACCACTGGCAACAGTGGGGGATGTACATTGGGAGGATGACAGGTACACACACACAGTATTTCCGGATGCAGCTCTCTGCATCAAGTGCAATTTCCCTTAAGAGCACACAGAGAACACAGTCAGTTCTGAGCTGATTTCTCCCTTTTTCTCCAGATCCCCAATAAGACTCCCCACTGGCACAGCTATGAGATCTCAGCTGAGTTGCCAAGCCAAGACCTCCAGTACCCTCTCTGTCCAACCAGTGCTTTGTGTCCCTGCCCAAGTAGCTGACACACATATACTTCAAGGTTTGATGTATACACACACACACACACACACACACAGACACACACACACACACACACACACACACACACACAGACACACATGAAAGGCTGGCACAGGTTTACTAGCTATGCCCCCTTCTGCCCAGACTATAAGGTAGTTATCACTGTCACCAGCCACATCCTTATCAGCTACTTTAAGGCCTTTAACAAAGGGGGTCCAATCTTATTGTGTAATGTTACTATCAATACAAATGGTAGTTTGACCAAGAGCAAGGCTATTAGGAGTGGCCCACAGCGTCACCATATAAATATTAAGTACTCCCAAAACTTAAATATGTCTCACAAATATCAGACACGATGAAAGGTTTAAATATATTTAATAATAACTAATAAAAGAACAAGAAAATACTCAGTATATGAGCACAATAATATAAGAGGTCAAAATCACAGGAAATATTTAAAACAACATTGCAGGACAGTCTCAAGTAAATAAAGAAAACGTCTAAACTATACTTCACTATATTCCTGACTGAATCTAAGAGAATTACTACACCCTAGTTAACTTACTTACAGAACAAGCAAGGCAGATGTGGTGAGTGAGTCTTCCAGCTGATGTTGTCAGGTCAAAGAAAAATACAGAATACTCAGCCTATCTCAAGGAGTTCTTAAATTAATATCCCAAATATTACTGCAGGGATAGCTTGCAGTATGACATCACGTCTTGTCATCTGATTCTATCCCAGGTGAAAAACAACCATTGATGCAGCTGGTAGCATTTAGCATCTACCTGTAAAAATACATAAATAGGGACTTTTCCTCAAATCTTGGTACTTGCTGAAAATCATAAAACAATAAATCACTTGCAAGACAATACAGCAAACCTCTAGTTCTAGACATTGTGTTACCAGCAGTTAGATATACACATAACATACAATTCTAATACATTTGTAGCACAAGCATATGAATCATGTTGATATTCACAAATTACATATCATTATTTACAAATTCCAGACAGCTAGCCTGGCAATATCTCCTTTCGTGACAATAACCATACAGAATATTATATTCATAAAGTAGCAGAAAGTATTCTTAGAACTAAGCCAATACAAGAATGGAGAAAGAAAGGAGATTTTGCCAAGAGGGATGACTGCAAGTAAGGTACAGAAAACAGGCAATGGGCTGGAATTTACTGGAGAAACATGGCAAAGGAATCAAGTTATTGAGAGCAAATACCTCAAGTAGGAAAGGTAATAAAGTGGGATGATGCCAAGAAAACATTTGGATTGCAGGCTATAGAGCCTGTCTTCCCTACCAGGGCTTGATCTCGGAGTACAGGTAAAGAGAAATGGATAGGGGAATTTTAAGTGAAAGCCCTGCTCTGGTACAGTTTTTAGTTGAATCTAGAACAGAAGAAGCTATTAAAATGTGATCATTAAAATTCAAAAAATAAGCAAAAAGTACCTCACTGAAGTTAATGCTACTCAACACCAACAGTCCAAAGAAAAAATAGCAGCTACCACCACTTAGGAAGAGACATTTTAATAATTTAACACAATAAAAACAAACATAAAAATAAGTAAAATTGCAGAGATGAGGGCTTTCAGGCTGTGCCCTTAATCAGATAAAATGCTCAAATTTAAAACATTCTTTTAAAGGGAGTGACAACCAATCAAGACTCAATACTGAACCTACCTTTTTTTCAAAGCAGATTTCAATGGAATGACATCATTGAGACCTTGATGGCTGTGTGTTGTAAGTTCCACTATTCATTTAGCCTCTTTATACTCAGTGCCATTCACCACATCCCCACCTCTGATGCATTTCACTACATTCCAGATCACCTGAAACTTAAAATACTCAGTGTCATTCACCACATCCCCACCTCTGATGCCTTTCACTACATTCCAGATCACCTGAAACTTAAAATAATGTCCCTCATGATTTAATATGTGTCTATATAGGGCATTGTGTTCATTCTGTACCCTGATTGCTGATAAATGGTTGAGTATCCTGTTTTTAAGCATGCAATTCATTTTGCCTACATAGTAGCAACCACATACTTGGCATGTAGCAAGATAAACCACATTCATTGTCCTGCAACTAGCTCTAGCACTGAAGTAATATGTCTTGCCAGTGACAGTGTATGTAAAGCTGGTATCTTTATTTATATATCTACACGCCTTACAGGACCCACACAATTCCACTATCCATTTAGCCTCTTCATACTCAGTGTCATTCATCACATCCCCACCTCTGATGCCTTTCACTACATTCGAGATCACCTGAAACTTAAAATAATGTCCCTCATGATTTAATATGTATCTATATAGGGCATTGTGTTCATTCTGTACCCTGATTGCTGATAAACTTACAGCACACAGGCATAATTATGGATCATTAGTAGGGCATATAAAATATTGCATGATAGCTATTAAGAATCAATCAGAGAAGGTTAGAAAAGATTGGGAAAGACTGGAAAAGCAAGTTACAAAAAAACAATGGGAAGACATGTGTATGGCTCCCAAATATGCAACCAAATCTAGAAGGTTTAGGATCTTTGCTTGGAAGTGTTTGAATAGGTATTTTTATACCTCAAGCAGATTTCAAAGAATTTTTCCTTAGGTAGACAGCAAGTGTTGGAGTTTTAATGGATAAGAAAGAAGTAGCTGGGAACATATGTTCTGGGAGTATAATGACTTGGCAGATTTTGAAAATTCCCTACAGAGTACTGTATCAGAAATATTGGGTGAGCAAATAGCTGCAGGTAAGGAAATGATTCTTTTGAGCTGGGATATATGATCTGAATTGTCTAAATGTAGTAAGGCCTTATTAAGTTTAATGTTGTTGGCTGCCAAAAAAGCTATTACGAGAAAATGGAAATCAAAGTCTACACCAACTGCATTTGACATATTTTATATTATAAAAGAAATAAAAGAACTGGAAGAGGGATCTGTAGAAAAGAGAAGGCACGAATTACATAGAAGTAAACGGAAATTGTGGGAACAATACATGCAGACTAATGATCAGGAGGAAGAGCAAGAGTGAGGTTAAGGAAAGGCAAGAATTCATCAATTCTTATAATGTTGGACTGATGACTGTAGCAAAGAAGATACATGTGATGTATATTATATTCAAATGGAAAATGTTAAAATGTTTTTTTTTTTCTTTTCTGCTAATGTATGCTTCCTATATCTTAACTGATAGTTTAATAAAGGCCTTTAAAAAAGGAAAGATTCATTCTTGTGGACATTCTGTCTTTCTAGAATACTAAGTAAGATATCAGCACTACAACTGGGCAAAGATGATCAGCGAGTCAACATTTCCAAAATAAACTTCAGGACACATGGAAAAATGACTGATAAATGCAAATCAGTTGATGAAAAGCTCAGATCTGAATAAAAACATGAGATAAACACTCTACAATGGACGGAACTGAAGCTGTGAAAGGATCTAAAACCAGGCCATGGGCCAGATGGAAAACAGAGTTCACTTATTTTTGTATACTTTCCTGTTGCTAGGTCTCTGAGAAGTGAGGATTACCCTAATGCAACCTGCAAACCTTGTCTAACATCCACTTTAATACAGGTTATCTATAAGTTTTTGCATGCATCTATGAATATACAGCTGCCCTGTTATAAATGTTTGCATATACTATATTACATTTCAACATGAGTGGTGGTGCTGCGGTAGCATTGTCGCCTCACAACAAGACGTTGTCCTGTTTGATTCTCAGCTAGAGTGTCTTCTGTGTGGAGACATGCATGAATGGGCATACCTTCATTGAAGGTTGTGCGTCAGGGCCGACAACACGGCACGTAAAAATCTACTGTCAATCATTAGTGGACCAGTGTTCCACTGTGGCGACCCCTAACCCGGAAAAGCCGAAAAACACAAACAAATTGTGATTGTATCAGTGCGAATGTATTGTACCAATGAGACTGTACCACTATGATGGTATACTTTTATTAATGTGAATCATTTCAGTATGCTACTGTGCATCATTTTGCCAATACTGCACTGTCAAAGGTGGCACTAATGTTTAATTTATATGTGTTAATTTACATTGAATCTTGTGTTATATTTTACCATTAGAGCTTTTCTCCCCAGGCCCCTGATAACATAGGGGTTCTACCATTGGCTAGCCTTCATTGGTCAACAAATATAAGTAAATAAATAAATTACATTTGGACTACTCTATCTGGATATAAAGGGTCTCTGGAGGTCAATAGAATTGGGGAAACCATGTGCTTGGGTGTTGGAAATGAAAATCTAAGAGGGATTTGTCGGATGAGTGGGATGACGTTTCCTGGCTGGCCACAGACATAGAGAATTGGCCCTAAGGTGAGGCAAATACAGTAAAAACTATCCGTGCCAGGGCCAAAAAAAAAAAAAAAGAAAGAAAAACACCATCAGAGTGACTTTGGTCTTGTACACCTTATCCGCCTCCCAAAACATGGGAATAAGAAAAAGTGGGGAAAACTAAAAAGGGGACTTGAGAGCCACTTCTGCATGATTGCATTTCTGTGTCATCTTTCCAATGGAGGAAACAGCCACATTTGATACTGGCTGGGGATTCAATAAGGCTTCCCCTACACAGAAATAGCGTTATTGTTACAAAAATGCTGAGATCCTCATCATAAGGCATCAGCAGACAATGAATGAGCCTGTCCACTAACAAACTGTTTTGTTCTAAGATGTGGCTTGTTTTGAGATGGTGACATGTTGTAAAGGCCCACTTCCAAACTCTAATGGTGTCCTAGCAATGGATACATAAAGTGGTTATCTCTTGCTTGTTTATATTGTAAAATACAACTACTGTATGTTGTAAGACAAGGTGGTAACAGCACCTGGAGGAAGGGAGTCCTGAAACACCTGTAAGGTCAAGAAAGACTGTTCATTTATAAAATATGCTGATGTGCAGTGAGGCCTCTGTGGCCATAGATGTTCTGCTCTTGATAATGCTTGACCCAATCTAAAGCAGAAGTATCAGTGGTAATCATCACAGCTGGGATGGGGCTTAGAAGGGTCTTCCCAGAGACAGACTGGACTCAAGAACTGACAACCTGAGGTAATCTTTGCACTTCCTAGAAAGTGTGCTAGAGAAAACTAAGCTATCAGCTGAATTTTTTGAACCCTTGGGGTTCATTGCAGAATCCTCATATGAAAGTGTGTTGGGAGCTGTATAAGTAAATGTTACTGTGAGTCAAAAAGCTTTGAGGCAAACAGCTGTTGTTACAGACTGGTTCTGCAGAATCTGAGAAACAACTGACTTAACATTAAGAATTGTGTCTTGTGGGAGAAATGGTCAGTAACACAGATTACCCATCCTGCACCTAATGAATAGGAAGAAGATTACAAGCATCTACTGTGGATTTGCTATGTTTAACATGATCACTAAAAACTGGAGCAGAAACAATAATTAGTCCCCAGTTTTGATCAGACTGCCCATTCTTAGGACTACAGGGAGCCATATATCCAGGTTCAGAAACACCCCAGTGCTCAGCAGCCTTAGATGTGCTGCTACAACTGCTAAGCATTTGGTGAATACTCTTGGAACTAAAGTGAGACAAGACAGAGGAGTCTAAAACTGAAAATGAATGGTTCCTATGTTGAGCCATAACACTTTGTAAGATTCCTTGGCAATTTTGATATGCAACTAGACATCTAAGAAGGCCAAAGAGCACAACCAGAATCATTTATGCAGACACAGAAGATCAACTGCACCATGACTATATGACAACGTTCTTCAGGATGTAGTGATTTAAGCAGCTCAAGCCAAGAATTGGCCAGAAGTCATTCATTATTTTGGACACCAAAAAGTACCTTGAGCAAAAGCCAAGTCTTTGCTGTTCTCTTGGGTCTTATGAATGGCACATTTTATTATAGTGGAGTCATAGCTTCCTTTCTTAATGTAGCCTTTGGTTGAAGTGGGATATCTACAAGGGGAAGTGGCTGTGGCCTGAGGGGGTGGGTCAGAAGGAATTGTATAACCTTTGGATATTACTGCTCTCACCCATTTGAGCCATGTGATGGACAACCACTCAGACAAGAGGAAGGACAGGTGATCCCCAATTGCACTGCATCAGAGATGGGCAAGTCCTTTGGAGAAGACTGAGTTCTCTCACTGAGGGACCACAGTATCCCTGACCATTATTCTGATTATGATTAGCTCTGGATTGTCAGCCATTCTGAAGCCTGCTATAACCTCTGTGGTCTCTTTCTGATTCCTTGTTGTCATGTTACCCTGGGTCTGTCTGAACCTCAAATAATTTAAATTATGTTGTGTCCTGGAATAGGGCATAGCAGAAGTTGAAATCTCACAACCATAGCAGTGGAGATTTTGCCTTCCTTTTCTCATTACTGCAATTTTTATTTTTACCAGCTGTCCAAATAGCAGCATTACTTCATGGGGCGGGTCATGGAATTGCCCTTGGTGTCTCTGGCAAACTCACTTACATCTAGCAAGGTATATCATCTGATTGGTATGCCACTGCCTGCCCCTGAGCTGAGCCATCAACCTTATATTAGACACATGAGCAGGTTAGAAATGAAGAACAAGGCTGACATTTAGGAAGAAAGTTTATTTTTTGATTTCCCCCAGTCTGGTAGCCATTCTAGGGTCTTGGATGTCTTTCATGCCAAGTCTCGCTGAAACTTTAACATGTGTGTCATATAAGCTTACTGCCCCCAGGGAAAAGGTGAGGGATAAGCAGATGTGCATCTGTAGCCAGTTCAACATACAACTCTTTGGCAAAAGGCTAGCTGCCCTCTATGGATCTAGGAACCTTCTTTAATGCAGCCACTGCCACAACTGTGTTAGGCTTAAAAGAATTATTGAAGTCTAACGCTTAGAATAGAGTTTTAATGCTATGCATTATTAATGAGTTGCTTATGTTTTACATTGTTTGAGTCCCTCAGCCTTCATTTGCTTACTTAATGAAATGATGCTTTAGGGAAATTGGGCTGGACTCCTCAATGATCTCCTGGACTACACATCTAGTAATAACCTATGATCGTATGTATCTCCAGGATATCAAGTGGAACATTCCAGTGTTTCAGAGGCCAGATGATCCTGCCCAACCTCTTTGGTATAGGAGCCACTACATCAGGAATTCTACATGCCAATTGTATTACCCACCAGTGGGGCCGCCTGAGAGGAAGACTTGGATGATTGCTAGGCTTCCACTAGTATAAGTTCAGATGGATCAGTGGGCTGGGGGGTGCAGCCACATCCTGCATTACCCATGATCATCTTGAGAATTTCTCTAAACTTGATATTGTCTGGTTGGGATGGTGTTGATATAGCTTCCTCATTCTCATATATGTCCAGAGTGGGAAAGTCAGGTAGAAATATAGGTGCTTCCTCTTGCATCTGGCTTCCTGGGCTCTGTTGGAAGGGTGGTCTCTGAAGTGGAGGAACAGGCTTTATATTCAGATGAGCAAATAACCACTGGAACATGCCTCCCTAGTTAGAGGTGCTGGCACTAATACTGAGTCTTCTTAAGTCAACATACCCAGCATTGTGGCATTAAAGTACAGGCCAGCCCTGATCATGACTGCTGAAACTTGAATCCATCTTGAAGTCAAAGCCAGTGGTTTCAATGTGGCCTGTCAAAAGGCTAACAAAAAATGGAATGGTCAGGTCTGACAGAGCTGGGACCAACCTCAACTCTGAAACAACTGATGCCAGTGGCAAGGAGTCCCTTGGAATCAAGGACTTTTTTAATTATTTATATTTATTTATTATTTGTTTACTGGGAAAGTCCGACTTGGAATGAAGCCATTTTTCAGCAGAGGCCCGGGGAGAAATGCTCCAGACACGTCTTTGTAACATGAGAGGAAACTGGAGCACCCAGAGGAAACTCACATGAATGCAGGGAGGACATGCAGACTCTGCACAGAAGGCACCCCAGCTGAGAATTGAACCAGAGAATCTTTTGCTGTGAGGCAACAATGCTACCAATGCATCACTGCACTGTCTGAGTTCAAGGTCAACAAGAATTTTGTTGATTTACTGTTGGCAACAAAAGTGATAAGGCAGATGTGTTCTGTCCAGAAAATGAGACCACAATTGACCCCAACAGGTCAGTCAACACTGACTCAGCATCACAAGATCAAATGTCATTCAAATCATAGTTGGAGTCTATACTGGATCCAGTGAGGAAATCTAAGGATCAACAGTAGCAAACTGGCAAAGAAGGAGCTCATGTCACTTCAATGTTTGTAGGGCAAAACAGTCTGTCAGTACATATGCACCACTGACAAATAGACCTTCCACATTTTGTTTTAGTCTAACTCACCAGAAATAGAATGCCAGGTCCATATGGATCTATTCAAGTACAGTCATGAAGTTTGCAAGTCAGGCTATGATGCAAAAGAGGGGATGCTGTTAGGTCTATGTCTAGACGTGGGAGCATGTTTAGGCACAGTGAGCCTGGGAGGGAGAGTGGAAACCCCATGTCTAGCCATCTTGGGAAAACTGCAGGGTCCAGCTTAACAGGAGCTTTCCTGGGACAGTTGACAGGCATAGAGACACAGCAGGAATAGGAGACCTCCTAATAAGTTGCAGTACCAATGTTGCTTTCAGCTTCTTGAGTTCTAAGCAATTTTTCCTCCCTTTGACAGTAGAAGACTTACAAGGAGAACAGATATCACAAGGCTATGAGAAATGAGACTCCTCTAAACATTTGAAACACTTGGCATACCTACCCTGTGAGGAAATTCTGGCCTAGCACTTGCACTTTTTAACCTCCTTGAGCTTCTATTCATCCATGATGAAACTATGGCAATTATTATTCTACACAAAAATACAGTAAACATCATCTCAAATACTATTGCCAATAAAACTGCCACCTGCAAAAACATTATACTGCAGAGACTTATTATATGAGATAAAAACCAAACCAATTTCACTCCCTTCAGAAACTTCTTACCCTAGAATGTACCAACATATGCATCATCACAGAGACTTGGTTCAAGACCATGGACGGTACCCGATCAGTGTAGGGTTTCAACACCTACCACACATTCAGGTCCACTGCACTAGATGAAGGCTCTAAAGGTGGCAGTGTCTCTGTATAAAACTAATTATCACCTCCAGGCTTGTTAGACAGGATAAAGTCCTGGAACTCCTCCATGTCCAACTTACCATTAACAGAACCCCTTATCACATTATAACTAACTATAGGACCACCCCCTCATGTCCCCCTTGGCCCAAACCTCCAACCTGAATAGTATGGAGTCCCTTTGCATTAGTCCAAACACTATTCACTTAGGGGAGTTCAACAACTACCTACATCAACTGGGAGACTTCAA
The DNA here is from genome assembly GCF_019279795.1 of Protopterus annectens. Taxonomy (NCBI): domain Eukaryota; kingdom Metazoa; phylum Chordata; order Ceratodontiformes; family Protopteridae; genus Protopterus; species Protopterus annectens. Next base: position 317,176,441 of record NC_056727.1, on the reverse strand, counting down.
CATCCCCTAACATGTATGCCCACAGAATTCTGGACTTCATAAACACAAACTCACTAAACCAGTTAGTATACACCCCCACTAGAGGAGATACAATCCTGGACTTGCTCCTCACCAATATGAGACAGCTCTGCCCCTACCACTTGTAACTTCCTCTGTCACATTTCAAAGACATGCGTCTGGAGCATTTCTTCCCAGGCCTCCACTAAAAATTGGCTTCATTCCAAGGTGGACTTTCCTGGTAAACAAATGTTAAATAAATAAATAAATCTAATCGGACCCTAAATCTGTCACATTCACCATGAGACTGAAGCCAGAAGTCTCCTCAAATACCTCAGTATTCAGAGATTATGCAAAGACTAATCTATGAAAATTGATTGATCATCTGGTTAAATTCAACATCCTCCTTCAACCTCATGACCCCACTGTATATGTGGAATCCTTTACTGCCAAATTCTATGCACAAGAGAATAGCTACATAAATGCATCTGTCCCCCTCTGAAGCAAGTACAATGCCAAATTTAAAAATAAACTTGCTAAACTTAACAAGGAACTCCAAACTCTGATCAAACCAACCAAAGGCAGATATGAGGTAAAAATAGCATCCCAGACACAAGACAACCAGAGAGCATTTTAACTATTTTAGAAACCTCAGAAACAATGCCAAGCACGGCAAAGAGCTAATAGTAAATGATATCACATACTCAAACCTTGAGGACATAGCCAGTCACATAACTGCATCTACAATCCCCAGTCTCCCAAGCACAAGTCCTCAAAGTACTTCCCAAGGTCAAGAACACTCCTTCTATGTGGTAGGATAACACACAAGGCTGCCTGCAGATCAGCCTGAAACAGGACCTGTCAAACCTTGTAGAGAGGCTATTCAGTATCCGTCTCCAAACAGGCTTTTTGAAGGACAGCAAAAGTTATCTCCTTGCAAACAGGTGGGTCAACAACAGACCCAGGTAATTATAGACCCATAAGCGTGACCAGTCTCATCTGTAAGGCTATGGAGAGGATCAATATGGAATTAATTAGTAAGGAGATAGGTAACCTGCAAACACTTGACCAAAGCCACACTGGTTTTGTCAAGAGATGATTTTGCCTGCTTAACCTGATCAACTTCTTCAGGAAGGCTACTGAAGTAATGAATGGATGAGGGAAAATCAGTACATACCATATATGTAGACCTCACAAAGGTGTTTGACATCATCCTATACTTGGGTATTGTTGATAAACTGTCCCAGCTAAATGTTAATCCCTATTTTACTCATCAGATAGCAAATTGCCTCACAAATAAAACCCAGAAAATTAGGGTGAACATCTCTAACTCTTCCAAATGACCTGTCACTAATGTTGTACCCCAGGGTTCAGTCATTGGGCACTCCTCTTTGGCATTTACTTCTCTGAGGTCAAAGTTAATGTAAAGGACTTGTGGCTAACCATGTTGGCAGATGACTGTAAACTTGGTGACATCATAAACTCTCCGGAGGACACCAAAATCCTCCACGAGGGCCTTTCTCAACATATAGCTGGTGTTATAACCATGATCTAATACTAAATGTCAAAAATGTATAATAATTTCCTTGACAAATATGATGCTCCTTGTAGCTATCACATTGACAATACACCCCAGAAAACTGACTTGGTATTTAGGAACCTGGGAACCTATGTGGACAATCAACTGTTCAATCATCATGTATCCACTATTGTAAGAAAGTCTATGTTCATTGTACAGCTTACTAGTAATGGTATGACATCTAGATCCAGACATAAGAATGTCATTTGGTCTCGACAAATGTGCAAAGGCAACATTTGAAAGAGGAAAACTGAAGATATGAGAAAGTATAAAACTTGGAAAGAAATATGATATAAAAGATTTGGAACATGAAGGAGTATACAAATATCTTGGAATAGATGAAGGGACAGCTATACAGCATGAAAAAATGAGAACACAGCTCCATAAGAAATATTTTAGAAGACTAAAGTAATACTGAAAACTGTTTTGACATCTAGGAATAAAATCCAAGCAATAAATCAACTTGTACTTTCTGTTTTAACTTACAGCTTTGGGAGGATTGATTGGCCACTAAAGGAGCTAGATAAACTTGACAGGAAAATAAGAACATTGTTCTGTGCCCATCAAGTGATATACAAGAGTCAGTGTTTCCCAAGATTATATATCCCTTAGTCTGAAGCAGGCATAGGCCTCTTTAAATCAGCTATACATATAGGTCAGTAACTGTGGGATCGTATACATATTTATTAACATCATCAGATCACAACATATTGAAAGTTCTAAAACACTAACAAAATAAGTCTAAGATGACCTCTTTACTTAGGTTAGCAGAAGCCTTTAGGAAAAAGCAGGCATGGAAATCCAACCAAATATGGATAAAAAAAGGTGGTAAAAGAAACTGCAAAAAAAAAATGCAAAAGAAAGAAGACAAAGAATATGATCAGGAAAAGAAAAGATAAATGGAAAGCTGACAATTATAGCAAGACATATAAAGATGAAGAGTTGTGCAAGTCAAATGTGTCTAGGGTTACCCATCCCAGGCACTTAAATACGGCCTGTGACTAATGTAGGACATGCTAGAGGGACATATTTATCTCCCAGAACTGCCACATCTTTGGAACAGGCTACCAATTCATGCAAAACAGAACACCTTGATGACACTGTTCAAGAGGAACAAGGATGAGTGGATGGGGCACCATACATTCGTAGCAGGGACAGTGCCCACAACCCTCCTGGACATGGGCAGTCATCACTAAATGCAATCTTGGGTATTGGCTAGTACTTCTAAGGTATTACATTGGGTTGAAACGGCTAGGCTTAAAATGACCTCCAGATCAATAGCCTAGTAATCTGCTATGATCCTATGATCCTATGAGTGGCTTAGATGGGGTGAATTCATCCGAAATAATGACATGTTAATACTGGCAGCCCAAGATAGTTCATTACATACTAGATGGTTCATAAAATGCATAGATTTGGTAGGAGATATAGACAGATGTAGATTTTGAAGTACAGAACTAGAAACAGTTGCACATCTTTTTGCAGGGTGTGATACAGTCATGGCTGAAGGTTTGTATACCGAAAAACATGGCATTGTGGCAAGTTTGCTACACTGGAGACTTTGTAAATTTTATAACATAGAGGCAGCTGAGACATTGGAAACATGGACCTCAAAGGTTTGTTGAAAATGATGAAGTAATATTACATGAGATCACCCCGTGCCTGCAGTTAAGAAGGTAAAAGCAAACAGACAGACAAGATATTGTAGTTCAAAAGAAAAGATAAACATAACTTTGATTATTGAAATTGCTATACCCAGTGACTACAGTGTCTCATAAACTGAATGACATCAATTTGTAAAATATCAGGACTTACAAGCAGAAACTAGAACAATGTGGAATAAGGATACACAGATAGTTCCAGTTGTAGTAGGATCAACTAGCCTAATAAAAATAATCTTCAAATATATCTAAATATGCTACCAATAAAAGTAACCCTTTATGAACTGCAAATATATGCAATTCTGGGTAATTGCAGGTACTGAGAAGAGCACTCATATCAAATATCAAAGACTGAAACAAAACTGATTTCATGAACTTTAATTATGCCCTGATTTAGGAATGTGGTCCTTTCCCATCAATGTATGTAAAACCCTAAGCATTTATAGAAATTAAACCAAGCTACAAACTGCATTTCCATTCATTCCCTTTTTCCCCATCTTGCCCCAGTTTCCCTACTTCAAATAAACAATATAACCAAATGTTCTCCACTTCCTTCCTTCCCATACACCTCTGAGCAGACAGTGGTTGTAACACTTGGTGGTAACCTCACATTATCACAGAGTTACCCCATGTGCACATAATCTTCTCCTTGTCCTGCCACATTTCCTCATAAAGTTTCCTTAGCAATGATATAGAAGTCTAAGATTGATTGTATGTATACTGAACAAACCTAGAGTATTTATTATAATCCATATTCTGCTAAAATAAGTCACTGTCCCAATCTTTACTCTTCTTAATCCATCTACTCCATAGTCTTGTAATTTCTGTATTCCCTCCTGAATCTCTGAATCCTTATATATTCCCCCCATTTTTCCCAGCATATTTACCTATCTTCCCTTGGATGTGTCACTGTTTTTCTCCCAAATTATAACATAATACAGCAACTAGTCTTCACGTTTCGCTCCAAACTTCACCTTTGCTGCTTGAAAATCCAAACATGCCCCTCCGTATTCTTTAGGCAATTCTGCAATCAATCTAATACTATTGCCAGCATATTTCGATAGTCTACTAAACAAAATCTTCATTATAATTCCTCCTAAAGCACTCCCCAATATGTGTTTATCTTCCCCTCTACCCTGAACTAGTCCTAACCATTTCTGAACTGTAGCCTCAGCTACCTATTCAACCCATCTCATCCATCCTAGCCCCCCTCCTGTCTTATATATCCTAGCCACCTTTATTCACCCTCCCCACATTATTCACCACAAACATATGTCCTCCAGACCATGGATACATTTATGGCTGTACTATATCTCCTACTAGCAGGAGCACCCTACCCTTCTACTTCTTCCGCATACGGAATCATCGTTTACTAAACCTCTTGTAATTTCCTTCCATAAAAATATATCACAGACTCTCTCTCTCTTTGTTGATGGCATACATCAGAACTAATACGCACACACACACACACACACACACACACACACATATATATATATATATATATATATATATATATATATATATATATACACATATATAAAAACTGAGTGAATTTCATTAACTACATGAGCTTTATCCTTGCCACCAAAGAATTAGCTCTACCAGACAAATTATCCAGCAAATTAAACAGTTTTCCCAATTAATCCGTCCAATTTCCTTCAGCAGCTATCCTTCTATTAAGTATAACTTCAAGTGTAGCTACTTCTGCCTTCTTCTTTTTTTTTTTCAGATTGAACTTTTATTAAATTCCATTTCATATATATCAACCAAAAAAGAGCAAATCAAAAGAGAAATGCAGATTATCATGACTGTTTATACAGAGGATAACATACAAAAACAATTCTTATCTACAATATATGCAAAGTGCTGCTTTGGGATAAACCCCTGAACTAAAACAATTGAAATATATTTCAATAATCAAGTAGAAGCTTCAATTAAGCTAGAAAACACTGCCTATGATTACAGTACAGAAAAAATAAATAAAAGAAAATAAACATAAATAGTTTCTTCTGAGCTACATTCCAAAAGGGCAAAGTGAGAGGGGAAGGGAAAGTTACAGAAACAGATATAGGAATGGATCTTAAATTTAGCCACTAACGGTACCAAAGAATTTTAATTATCAGACAAAAGTTCCAATAGAGTATTCTGGACCCTCTGAAAATAGCAGTGTTTCATAGGACTTGTTATTAATAATTTTTGTGAAGTTATATATTTAACCGCCATGTTCCTGAAACCACTCCATGACATCTTAGTATGATCTAACCAGTGTTTGGTAATGTAGAATTTGACTAGTAAACAGAGAGTTGTTAGGATGTGAAATTTAAATTTCGAAGTATTAATATTTGAGATATGTAAAAGTGCCATCTCCCATGAGAGGGTTGATTTATGGTATCGCATTTTACCAGTAACCATGTCTCCCCAAGACAATCAGGAAAGCAGATCCAAGGAAAAAATAGCCTTTCCTTAAAGGCTATTTTTTCCTTGTTAATATTAAAGGCTATTTTTTCCTTGGATCTGCTGTCCTGATTGCCTTGGGGAAACGTGGTTACTGGTTGAGTGATTGTTCATTTTTTATTTGCTTGGTATCCCATTTTATCTAATTTCACCTTGAGGGAGCACCAAATGGTGTGGGAGTATCTACAAAACCATAAAATATGTAGAATGTCAGCTTGAGGGTAGGAACAGCAGGGGCATGCAGTTGAAATATTCGGGTTAAATTTGTTTAAGTGGACTGGTGTGAAGTAAAGATTATTGGTGATCATGAATTAGGTGTATATAAGTTTCTTAAATGGGGAGAAAAAAAGAGTAGATTTAATGGCAGATAATTTCTGTTCTTCCAATAAGTTTGATCCTTGCTGGTTCCAATAGTCTGCAAATAACACTTTCCCCAGGATTCATGAAGCTTGGCGCAAGGACGGTGTTAGCCTTGCACCGAGCGTGCGGCGTACAGATGGCGCAGCAGCACCATATGTATATTAATGAAGGCACGCTGCTGCACCGTCCACATGCACAGGAAACATGTACGAGTGCAGGGGGCATGTTTAAGCGCTGCACGGAGGCGTGAACATGTCGGCTACAGTCACGCAATCTAAAATGCTGACTAGTACAGCCTGCCTCTAATAGTAATCACTCCTGTCCGTGGATACTGAAATGTATGCAAAGCATACAAGAGAGTTCCGCGAACACCAAAATAAAATCACAGGAGTAAACACACAAGCACGTAGCTGAATATTGAGCCCCCGTCCCTCGAACAATTACATTTAAAACCCCGTGTCCATATTTCATTGTAGCATTGATTTTTATACCAAGTGGAAGCGAAACGCAGCATGTTTGCACGCCACTGCCCTTTGCTAAGCCTAGCCCAATGGTTAGAGCATTCGCGTAATATCTGCCCATTCGCGGTCCGAGTCATCCTTGTCTGGACGGCCCAAAAATGAATGGGTATAACCTGGGTCAACCTACCATGTCATGAAAGATAAGTATGTGCGTGTACCTATGTGCGTGAAGTACAGCATGTGGAAGACCAAATATGCTAGGGTTGGCCTCAGAATCATAATGGTACCAGAGATATGTAGAGTAGGCAATGTGTACTGCTGTCTGTGCCATGGGCTAACAACCAGAGAAGGGATGGATGGTGTGTATGTGAATTTTGGGGGGGTGATGGGTAATGTAATAATCTGCCAAGGGGAGTCTGGGTCGGATGTACAATAGGTGAACTGGAGGTGTATGAAGAAGCAGTGGGTGAATCCAAAAGGAAACTAAAGAACATACATTCACATCCCCAATACACCCTGTCAGGTCATATTGCAGAATACAATCCCACAAACATATGAACATTAAAATGTACGATACACATGTACAGAAACGGTACCGGCTCACACCACATAATGGTTTGGCCTGAACCGAGCCATCCAACCCCTACACACCTGGATACATAATTGAATACCCACCGTCCCCTCCACAGCACACACCCCCTTACTGAACATCCATCAAAACCACCCATACTCGGGCTGCTAGCTTGGGCCAGCCATATCTGCACATAGTGCCCCCTACCCACATCTAGTAGGCAGTCTCACCCTAAGCAGTCTCAGGCCTGCAAACTAGGTATCCCATGCATGTATAACCCTCCCTCATTTTCATATAGGCAAAAGAATGGTGTCATTGGCATTCACAATTTTTGGACATCCCTTGTGGGATAAGTATCTGTTCTCAAGATTAGACATGGTGGCACAACACGATTTCCACCCCCGTTGACATCTGGACACAAGTCGGATTAGCAGTACTTGTCCACAACCCTGCTCAGCCTCCACCTGGTCCTGCAGAAACTACGACCTGGGATTAAACACCTGACTGTGATGCACGTCTCCCCACGTGCATTATCAAGAATATATACCTTTCACATGTTCCCAAGAAGCTTCCCCATAGCCATCTTCCAAACAGTACACATCCACAAATTGTATACCCTGTCCAGGTTCCACGTCGTAATGATGCACACAACCCCTGTATACAAATGGTACAGGTCCCTCCCAGATGCGGGTGTTCATATACATGGGCATGTATAACCCCAGATATGTAGTCATATATCTGTAAATGTACATACTTATATTCACATAGCTACACATCACACATACATGCATATAAGTAGTTGTCAAGTATGTGTCCTATTCATAAATATGTATACTTGCAAATGTATACATATGTCTCTCAGAAACATATGAACATTAACATGCACTATACATATGTACACTAACCGGCTGTCACATTTGTTGCCAGTAGTGTGGAATGCCTGTAGTAAAGTCATATATCCTAACTACCATCCATGCAGAATGTATCACGGATGGTTTAGTGGTCAAATCAGTGACTATGGTGTTTCTGTTCCTGTGTCCTAGCCATGCAAAGGCTGCTAATTTTATATGATGCCCAGAATAAT